>NC_083335.1:66669997-66969997 GCF_963455315.2 Globicephala melas
CCAGCCCACCAACACTTGGTAGATAATATTGATGAGGTTTTATAGTTGGGGAAGCTAAGGCCCAAGGAGTAACTTGCCCAAAGCCACATCGAAATTGGGTGGTAGGACTGGTGACAGAAGTACTCATGCTCCCTACACCCAAAACTCAGACACCCTCCCTGGCCAGAGATACTCACTGGGGACTCCTGCTTGAATGGCCAACTTGTTGACATGACTGTGAGCTTTGGGAGAGGTGGTCCCACTCCTTATCAGTCCTTCAGTCAGGTGCCTCTTTCGGAGTGGCCCCTGCTCCGACTTCAAGGTACTCTCAGCAGGCAAGATGCTGCAGTGTTCCCTAAAGTTGGCGATTGCAGGTCTAAAGTCAGTCACCTTTAGAGGAGCCCACTCCCCTCCCCTTGTCAGACACCATACTCACGAGAAGAGGGCACACTTGTGACACTCGCAGACCTTGAAGAGGCAGTAGTGCTCCTGGTCCTTGACTTGGGCAGTGATGCCGTGTTTGTGGCAGCGGGCTCTGCGACGTTTAGCTCTTCTGGGGCCAGGTTCAATCCCCCATGGGGCTCCGGTCTCAAGTCCAGTGGTGGAGTCAGGGGGGCCGCAGGGCACAGCAGGCATTTCATTGGGATCCATGGTTCTAGAGCAAGGAGTGGAGGTCAGGGTGGCCACATGATCCCCTACCCACAACGTACTTCCTCTGCCCTTGGAAAGCCCCATCTGAGGCGGCTGGATTCTTCTCCACCCAGCTCACCGTTGAAATGAGATTGTACCCTCCCTTCTTACTTCGTGTAGCCTCCTTCCCAGGGCGCTCCACTCACGCATAGGCAGGTTGCAAGAAACTCTGGGCATGGGTTCTGTATATTTTCAATCCAATTACTAGTCTCTCTGCCTACCTTCACTCCACATAGACACCCTTCACAGGCATGCACATGCACTCTCACGCCCCCTTCAACAATTACTACTTCCCTTTCTCATGTATCATCTTGTATTCTGCTATGCCCAGCTATTATTCCTGGCATCCACTTCCACAATTGTCTTCCTAACCTCCTGCATTCATTCACTCCCTACTCATGATTCTATGCCCCTCTGCATTCAATTCTATTATTAGTCTCCTGTATGCCCTACATTCAATCTTCCTCTCACCTTCCATTCCGATTTTTTTTTCTTGCACCCCATTGAAATCTTAATTATTCTCTTGCTCCCTCTTTAAACTGACACCCCTTTGCATCTCATGAAATCATATTCTGCTGGATCTCAAGCCCCTGTTTCAATCATTATTTTCATTAATTCCCTCAATTATTTATCAAGTAGATGTTTGTTGATCCCCCCTAGTGAATGCCAGACCCTGATCTAGTCAAAAGCCAACTCCTCACTACACTAATTGTTCTCTTGCACCAACACACCCTCTCTGCTTTCATGCAAACCCGTGCATTCCCTCCACAGCCTCCCAACAATCTTCCATGCTCCTCTCCAAACTTCAACAATTATGCTTGGGCTTCCCTGGTGGCGCAGGGGTTGAGAGTCCGCCTGCCGATGCAGGGGACACGGGTTCGTGCCCCAGTCCGGGAAGATCCCACATGCCACGGAGCGGCTGGGCCCGTGAGCCATGGCCGCTGAGCCTGCGCATCGGGAGCCTGTGCTCCGCAACGGGAGAGGCCACAACAGTGAGAGGCCCGCGTACCGCAAAAAAAAAAAAAAAAAACCAATCACGCTTGAGCACACCTTCCCCTCCTCCCGCACCCAGAGTGCACCACCTCCTCTCAGGCTGCCAGACCATTGCCTGCCACACCCACCTCAGAATCAAAGGGAGGGGCATAAGCCCTGCCCCAGGGGCCAGAGGCCAGGTGTCAGGAGGCCTCAGCAAGCGGTCGTCCGTCCCACAGGACTTCAGCCAAGGGGGCTGGGGTTGGGTGTGGAGTGGGAGGTGGGGGTGGGGGTGGGGGTGGGGTGGGGCGGGACATGAGGTACCCGGCTGAGATGGAGGAGAGGAGAAGGGGTTGGGGATCCATAGCAGGAGGGAGGGAGGAAAGAAGAGGTGTGGAGAATGAGGGTCCTATTCCTGATGCCAGTCTGTGGTTACCCCAGCCTCCACCAGGTCAGAATCAATCTGCTGGGACAGGAGACCTGAAGGAAGCCTCAGCTCTCGCTCCCTTTCCCGCTCTGCCTTCAAAGGCCAATGAGCTTCCAGCTCTGCCTTTCACCTCCCACTGCTATGGCCAGCGACCAATGAGCTTCAAGCTCATCCGAAGGTCACTGACCAAAGTCCTGCCCCACTCGTCGCTTCCCTCCCAGTTCTCCTCTCGCTGGCTTTATTGGGCGGCCGGCCATTTAACTCCGGAAGTGAAGTAGAGCTTTGTGCTTTCCAAACCTTGTTTCCCGAACTGTTCTCTCTTTGGATGTGAAATACTGTACACGCATGCCTTTTAAACACACGTCCTTGGTATTCTGTAACTTACTTTTACAAAATTCAGCGTGTGTTTCTAAGGTCGCTCCGTATTCCTGTGTCAGGGATTCTCAGGCAGGGGTTCGTAATTCACAGTCAGATTTTGCATCTCCAGGGAACATTTGGCACTGTCTGGAGTCATTTTGGTCTTTATTCGTGTGTCTCTGTTTCTGAATTCCCTGTTCTGTTCCACAGATAAATTGGTCTATTCCTGTGCCAGTACTACACTGTGTTAATTTTTATCTCTTGGTAAGACATTTTGATCTCTGGTAGGACAAGTCTTCACACCTTATTCATCATCTCCAGGCTTATCTTTACTATTCTTCGCCTTTTGCCCTTCCTAAATTCTAAAATATAAATGTTAGGATCAGCATGACATGTTTCCTGAAAACTCATTTGCGGTAGATTTGGATTGCATTTTCATTGAATCTGTGGATCAGTTAAGAGAGAATTGGCTATCTTTATGATATCCAGCCTTCCTAGTCACCAACATGGGATGGCTGTCTATTTTTGTGGGTCTTCTTTAATGTTGGAATCTCTCAGCTTAGTATTTAGCTTTACCTTTTGTACGTTCAGATCTTGTACATCCTTTATTGCATTTATCCCAAGAACTCTGGAATGTTGTTGCTCTGGTGCTTGATATCTGGTTACAATAACATTTTCTATCTGTATCTGATTTCTAGAATTCCACTTGGCTTTTTAAAAAATATGTTGATCTCGGGGGCTTCCCTGGTGGCGCAGTGGTTGGGAGTCCGCCTGCCAGTGCACGGGACACGGGTTCGTGCCCCGGTCCGGGAGGATCCCACCTGCTCCAGAGCGGCTGGGCCCGTGGGCCATGGCTGCTGGGCCTGCGCGTCTGGAGCCAGTGCTCCGCAGCGGGAGAGGCCACAGCAGTGGGAGGCCCACATACCGGAAAAAAAAAATATATATATATATATATATATATTTATATATTGATCTCAAAGTCAGCCACCATGCTAAACTCTGTGATATCTAATCATGTGCCTATAAGTGGTGCACAGTCTTCTGTGAATCTATGAGTAACGGAAGTAAGGTAATCAACTTACAAGTTTCTTACTGGCTGGCTAGGACATCCACTACAAGGTAAAATAGAGACTGCAAAATTGGGCATCTTTGGGTTATTCCTAATATTAAACAGAATGATGCCAACATTTCCATATTAAAATGGGCTTGCTGTGTTTCATTGTTTGCTTTAATTCTTCAATTCTTTCTCTGTTTCTCCTTCCTTTCTTTCTTTCCTTCCTTCTCTCTTTTGTTTCTTCCGTTCTCTCTCTCTTTTCTCATTCTTTCTTTCCCTTTATCAGATTAAGGAATATCCCTTGTATTTCTAGCTTAATAAGATTGTCTTAAAAATCATGAATAGATATAGGATTATACTTTTTTGGCCTCCACTGAAATGATCAAGACTCTAATCATTTAATCTGTTAACACAGTGAGGGTTATTTATAAGATTTTTTTTTTTCGAAATCTTTAGTGAAGTACACATCTTAGTGAGTTTCCAAAAACTAAACATAAACATCCAGTTAGCACCTGGAGCAAACAGCAGAATATATTAGCAACACACAAACCTCTCTCATGCCCCCTTCCATCTATAGTTTTTCTAATGTTAAACCAGATTTGCTCTCCTAGGATAGATGTAACTTAGTTATGGCGTATCATCTTTTGTGTACACTGGTGGGCTCAGTTTGCTAAAGTTTTGCTTAGAATTTTTTGTGTCTTCGGTTCACGAGGAAGATTGACTTGATGTTTCATTCCTCATAGCATCTTTGCTCGTTCCAGGGTCAAGGTTTTCTAGTCTCATAGACTAAGTTGGGCAAAAGTCCCTCTTTGCTATCCTCTGGCAGTGTTCACGTAAGATTAGGATTATCTGTCTTGAAACTCTTTATTTATTTTTTAACAACTTTATTGGACTATAATTGCATTACAATGTTGTGTTAGTTTCTTCTGTATAACAAAGTGAATCAGCTATATGTATGCATATATCCCCTCCCTCTTGCATCACCCTCCCAACCTCCTATCCCACCCCTCTAGTTGGTCACAAAGCACCGAGCTAATCTCCCTGTGCCAGGCAACTGCATCCCACTAGCTATCTACTTTACACTTGGTAGTGCATATATGTCAATGCTATTCTCTCACTTCGTCCCAGCTTACCCTTCCTCCGCCCTGTATCCTCAAGTCCATTCTCTATGCCTGCGTCTTTATTCCTGTCCTGCCCCTGGGTTCATCAGAACAATTTTTTTAACATCTTTATTGGAGTGTAATTGCTTTACAATGGTGTGTTAGTTTCTGCTGTATAACAAAGTGAATCAGCTATATGTACACATATATCCCCATATCCCCTCCCTCTGGCATCTCCCTCCCACCCTCCCTATCCCAGCCCTCTAGGTGGTCACAAAGCACCGAGCTAATCTCCCTGTGCTATGCAGCTGATTCCCACTTGCTATCTAGTTTACATTTGGTAGTGTATATACGTCAATGGTACTCTCTCACTTCGTCCCAGCTTACCCTTGCCCCTCCCTGGGTCCTGAAGTCCATTCTCTACGTGTGCGCCCTTATTCCCGTCCTGTCCCTAGTTCTTCACAACCATTTTTCTTTTTTTTTTAGATTCCATACATATGTGTTAGCATATGGTATTTCTTTTTCTCTTTCTGACTTACTTCACTCTGTATGACAGACTCTAGGTCCATCCACCTCACTACAAATAACTCAATTTTGTTTCTTTTTATGGCTGAGTAATATTCCATTGTATATAGGTGCCACATGTCCTTTATCCATGTATCTGTCGATGGACATTTAGGTTGCTTCCATATCCTGGCTATTGTATATAGAGCTGCGATGAACATTGTGGTACATGACACTTTCTTTTTTTTTTTTTTTAACATCTTTAGTGGAGTATAATTGCCTTACAAGGGTGTGTTAGTTTCTGCTTTATAACAAAGTGAATCAGTCATACATATACATATGCCCCCATATCTCTTCCCTCTTGCATATCCCTCCCTCCCACCTTCCCTATCCCAGACCTCTAGGTGGTCACAAAGCACCGAGCTGATCTCCCTGTGCTATGCGGCTGATTCCCACTAGCTATCTAGTTTACATTTGGTAGTGTATATATGTCAATGGTACTCTTCCACCTCGCCACAGCTTACCCTTGCCCCTCCCTGGGTCCTGAAGTCCATTCTCTACATGTGCGTCTTTATCCCCGTCCTGTCGCTAGTTCTTCAGAACCATTTTTCTTTTTTTTAGATTCCATATATATGTGTTAGCATATGGTATTTGTTTTTCTCTTTCTGACTTATTTCTTTCTGTATGACAGACTCTAGGTCCATCCACCTTAGTACAAATAACTCAACTTCGTTTCCTTCTATGGCTGAGTAATATTCCATTGTATATAGGTGCCACATGTTCTTTATCCATGTATCTGTCGATGGACATTTAGGTTGCTTCCGTGTCCTGGCTATTGTAAATAGAGCTGCAGTGAATATTGTGCTACATGTCTCTTTCTTTCTTTTTTAACATCTTTAGTGGAGTATAATTGCTTTACAAGGGTGTGTTACTTTCTGCTTCGTAACAAAGTGAATCTGTTATACATATACATATGTCCCCATATCTCTGCCCTCTTGCATCTCCCTCCCTCCCACCATCCCTATCCCGGCCCTCTACGTGGTCACAAAGCACCGAGCTGATCTCCCTGTGCTATGTGGTTGCTTCCCACTAGCAATCGGTTTTACATTTGGTAGTGTAGATATGTACATGCCACTCTCTTACTTTGTCCCAGCTTACCCTTCCCCCTCCCTGTGTCCTCAAGTTCATTTTCTAGTAGGTCTGCGTCTTTATTCCTGTCCAGCCCCTAGGTTCTTCATGACCATTTTTTTTTTAGATTCCATATATATGTGTTAGCATACGGTATTTGTTTTTCTCTTACTCACTTACTTCACTCTGTATGACAGACTCTAGGTCCATCTACCTCAGTACAAATGATTCAATTTTGTTTCTTTTTATGGCCGAGTAATATTCCATTGTATATATGTGCCACAACTTTTTTATCCATTCATCTGTTGATGGACACATACGTTGCTTCCATCTCCTGGCTATTGTAAATAGAGCTGCAATGAACATTATTGTGCATGACTCTTTTTGAATTATGGTTTTCTCAGGGTATACACCAAGTAGTGGGATTGCTGGGTCATGTGGTAGTTCTATTTTTAGTTCTTTAAGGAACCTCCTTAGTGGCTGTATCAATTTACATTCCCACCAACAGTGCAAGAAGTTTGCCTTTTCTCCACACCAGCTCCAGCATTTATTGTTTGTAGATATTTTAATGATGGCCCTTCTGACTGGTGTGAGGTGATACCTCAATGTAGTTTTGATTTGCATTTCTATAATGATTAGTGATGTTGAGCATTCTTTCATGTGTTTGTTGGCAAGCTGTATATCTTCTTTGGAGAAATGTCTATTTAAGTCTTCTGCCCATTTATGGATTGGGTTGGGTTTTTTTTTTTTTTTTCTCATATTGAGCTGCATGAGCTGCTTGTAAATTTTGGAGATTAATCCTTTCTCAGTTGCTTCATTTGCAGATATTTTCTCCTAATCGAAGCATTGTCTTCTCATCTGGGTTATGGCTTCCTTTGCTGTGCAAAAGCATTTAAGTTGCATTGGGTCTCATTTGTTTATATTTGTTTTTCATTTCCATTTCTCTAGGAGGTGGGTCAAAAAGGATCTCGCTGTGATTTGTGTCATAGAGTGTTCTGCCTATGTTTTCCTCTAAGAGTTTGATAGTTTCTGGCCTTCAATACATTTTCAGTTTATTTTTGTGTATGGTGTTAGGAAGTGTTCTAATTTCATTCTTTTACATGTAGCTGTCCGGTTTTCCCAGCACCACTTATTGAAGAGGCTGTCTTTTCTCCATTGTATATTCTGGCCTCCTTTATCAAAAATAAGTTGGCCGTAGGTGTGTGGGTTTCTCTCTGGGTTTTCTATCCTGTTCCTTTGATCTATATTTCTGTTTTTGTGCCAGTACCATACTGCCTTGATTACTGTAGCTCTGTAGTGTATTCTGAAATCCAGCAGCCTGATTCCTCCAGCTCCATTTTTGTTTCTCAAGATTGCTTTGGCTATTCGGGGTCTTTTGTGCTTCCATAGAAATTGTGAATTTTTTTGTTCTAGTTCTGTGAAAAATGCCATTGGTAGTTTAATAGGTTTTGCATTAAAGCTGTAGATTGCTTTGGGTAGTATAGTCATTTTCACAACGTTGATTCTTCCAATCCAAGAACATGGTATATCTCTCCATCTGTTTGTATCGTGTTTAATTACTTTCATCAGTGTCTTATAGTTTTCTGCATACAGTTCTTTTTTCTCCTCAGGTAGGTTTATTCCTACGTATTTTATTATTTTTGTTGCATTGGTAAGTGAGTGTGTTTCCTTAATTTCTTTTTCAGATTTTTCATCGTTATTGTATAGTAATGCAAGAGGTCTCTGTGCATTAATACTGTACCCTGCTGCTTCACCGAATCCATTGATTAGCTCCTCTAGTACTCTGGTAGCATCTTTAGGATTCTGTATGTATAGTATCATGTCATCTGCAAGCAGTGATAGTTTTTCTTCTTTTCCAATTTGGATTCCTTTGATTTCTTTTTCTTCTCTGATTGCCATGGCCCAAACTTCCAAAACTACGTTTAATAAGAGTGGTGAGAGTGGGCAATCTTGTCTTGCTCCTGATCTTAGAGGAAATGGTTTCAGTTTTCCACCATTGAGAACGATGCTGGCGGTGGGTTTTTCAAATATGGCCATTATTATGTTGAGGTAGGTTCCCTCTATGTCTACTTTCTGGAGAGTTTTTATCATAAATGGGTGTTGAATTTTGTCAAAAGTTTTTTCTGCATGTATTGAGATCTTCATATGGTTTTTCTCCTTCAATTTGTTAACATGGTGTGTCACATTGATTTGCGTATATTGAAGAATCCTTGCATTCCTGGGTAAACCCCACTTGATCATGGTGCATGATCCTTTTAATGTGCCTTTGGATTCTGTTTGCTAGTACTTTTTTTGAGGATTTTTGCATCTATGTTCATCAGTGATATTGTCTCTACTTTTCTTTTTTTTGTGACATCTTTGTCTGGCTTTGGTATCAGGGTGATGGTGGCCTCGTAGAATGAGTTTGGGAGTGGTCCTCCCTCTGCTATAGTATGGAAGAGCTTGAGAATCATAGGTGTTAGCTCCTCTCTAAATGTTTCATAGAATGGAACTTTTAATTAAAACTTGACCATTCAACAGCTAGGATGCTTGTTTGATTTACTTAAAAAATGGTACTGTGGGTGATGTCAAACATATACCATTAGAGTTTGTATACAAACTTATAATCTCCAAGTTCATGACAGTAGATCGGTGGTCCTGGAACATGAGCTTGCATCAGAATCACCCAGAGGGTTTGCTAAAGCACAGGTTGCTGAGCTCTGCATCTGTAGTCTCAGATTAAAAATTCTGGGGTGAGACACAGAGTTTCCTTTTCTGACTAGCTCCCTGGTGATGCAGATGCTTCTGGAAGGGAACTACACTTTGAGAACCATTGTACAAGAGAGAAGAGCAAAGGAGCCCTCCAATTATCCATCACCCAACCGCAACCATCAATAACTCAGAGCCAATCTCAATTCACATATATCTTATCCCCTACCCCTCTCCCAGATTATTTTCAAGAAAGCATCAGAAATCATCTTATTTTATTGGGAACTGTTTCAACGCATAGCTCTAAAATATGAGCAATCCATTTTCCTCAACTTTTCATTTTGAAAATGCACCAGGTTGAAGAGTGAACATTCTTTTACTCAGATTCTTATTATCCCATTGCTTTCTCTCTTTTTTTCTTCTTTTTTGCTTAACCACTTAACAGTTGCAAACATTCCATCCAATTACTTCAGAATGTATCTCCTAAGTAATAGGATATTCTCCCGTCTAACCACAGTACTATTATCAGGTCGAAGGGATTTACCAATGACATGATAATATTATCGAAGTCCATGTACAGTCCATATTCAAATTTCCCCAATTGTCCCAATAATACCCTTTTGAGAATCAACAGTTCAATCAAGTATCATACATTGCTTTCAACTGTCATGTCTCTTTAGTATCCTGTGGTCCCAAACAGTCCCTCAACTTAAATCTTCCATGACAATGACATTGTCCAAGAGCCTCAGCTTGTTTGCTTGTAAAGTGTCCGCAATATGTGTTTGCCTGATATTTTCCTCTTGTTTAGATTTGTGTCTTTAGGTTTAATATTCTTGGCAAGAATAAGCAGTCTGTGGCATTATATTTTGATACCATGTGGGTATCCTGTTCTCCAAAACCATTCTCAGCTCTTGGCCTTAATTTTCTTTCAGGGTTCTAGGTCCGGTTTGATTATATTACTTTGGTGGTTGAAAACATGGTGATTCTCTATTTCTAGCATTCCTTTCTGTTTTTATTAGTGGGCATTTTGCTGTAAAGATGAGCATCCCAGCCTCCCAACCCCCTCCCTTATTGTTGTCGCTGCGTATTGCTGTGCTTGCAGCAACAAAAAAGATGAAAACCTGTTTATTTGTTGTGTTCAAAGAAATATGAAGAAAACAAAGTGAACAATATTAAGAGAAATGTAAGCAATTATAAGATGAATTTGACAAGAATTTCTTCTAACAGTGCAAACAGAATGACAAAATCTGTTGCCTGAAATTGGAATTAACTGTTCAGCAACAACTAAAAACAGTTTTTAACAATTATTAAGAGAACCTGAGGTTATAAATTTGGCCAGTTATAAAGTAGCTTGGATCTTGGGCGTGCGCACACACACACATGCCCTCTCTCTCACACACACATGCACTCTCTCTCTCACACACACAGACATTTTAAATGGAGATATAGTAAAAATTAAATAAATAAATAAATAAATACATTATTATTACAGTTACAGAATGTATGCTAGAGAATAGTGAAACCATATACAACATTTTACGGAAAGCACAAGATCCGCAACTAAGCCCATATAATACAGGACCTTTGCAACAATATGAAAGAGTAATTGATTCAAAACATGAAAAAAAGTTCAAATACCTTACGTTTCAAATACCTTCTCATGAGTCACGAGACATGAGACATTGGCCAATTAATACTTTAGGTTTTCTCCAAGGACTTTCCAATTTGCAGAGATATGATTGTAGCCTACAAATCTGAACTTGTGGCGTAGAGCCCAGGGAATCATTTCTATCACTTAGAAAAGAATTTGAGCAAACCACAAAAAAAAAAATTCCCCCAAAATAGTGTCTGTATGAAGGACAGCAATCCAGCGTCCAATTTTTCTCTTTTTTTTCTTTCCAATGTATGATACATGCGGAGAACATAGGTACTTAGGTTTCTAAAGTAGACTATATCATGAATATAGTTATTGAAGTCATTCAGTAAATGCAGTGCATCATTGTAGGTTTATTTTGTCAGTCTCACTAGAGGTTTGTAACTTTTACTGATCTTTTCAAAGAACCATATATTTGTTTCATTGATTGTCTCCATTGTTTTTCTGTTTTCAATTTCATTGATCACTGGACTTATCTTTAGTATCCCCTTCCTTCTGTTTGTTTTGGATTTACTTTGCTCTTCTTCTTCTAGCTTCCTGAGGTGAGAACTTAGATTACTGACTTGATACTTTTCCTTTTCCTTAATGTACGCCCTTAATGATGTAAATTTCCCTTCCAGCAACGCTTTAGCTTCATCCCACACATTTGGATATGTTTTGTAATCATTTCCATTCAGTTCAATTCACTTCTTGATGTGCTGGATCAAGTGGCCTCCTTACCACTGAGTGGTAGTGAACGTCCTGAAATCATCCCAGGAGGGATGGGGAGGGGTGCTGTCTTACTACCTAGTGGAGGTATATATAATTTCAGAATCTCCACGTGATTGGTTTCCACTGACATGTGGGGAAGGGGAAGGGTGGTCCCTGTTTCCTCCAGTACAATGTGAAATTCTTGGCTCCCCACTGGACCTTTGCTGGCTTGAGGGGTGGCCAGGCCAAAATGTGCTTTTTTTTTTTTTTTTTTAACCCCGTACCGTTTGGCTGGTGTAGAGCAGTTACGGTCAAAACCTTTTCTGAAAACAAATACTGTATGCTAACACATATATATGGAATTTAAAAAAAAAAAATAAAGGTCAGAAGAACCTAGGGGCAAGACAGGAATAAAGATGCAGACCTACTAGAGAATGGACTTGAGGATACGGGGAGGGGGAGGGGTAAGCTGGGACAAAGTGAGAGAGTGGCATGGACATATATACACTACCAAACGTAAACTGGATAGCTAGTGGGAAGCAGCCACATAGCACAGGAAGATCAGCTCGGTGCTTTGTGACCACCTAGAGGGGTGGGATAGGGAGGTTGGGAGGGAGGGAGATGCCAGAGGGAGGAGATATGGGAACATATGTATATGTATAACTGATTCACTTTGTCATAAAGCAGAAACTACCACACCATTGTAAAGCAATTATACTCCAATAAAGATGTTAAAAAAATTAAATATAGCTTTGAGTTTAATACATCTATCTTTGATTAAAAATTATAATCACAAGAAACAAGCAGTTCTCTCTGAGTATCCATTTGAAAATACACAGAACAAACAAACATGTGGCTTGAAAAAATAGAAAATAACATTCAGAAGATTCCCAGATAAATCAGGAATAATTAAACGAACTTCATCATAGGTAAAACCCAAATTTTGTGTTGGTATGATAGTTTCCTGGGGATAGTGTTCAGTCCCTAATTTTGGATGTTTTTCCAAATTTCTAAGGTATATCTGCTTTGTTGAGTTAATATTCAGAAATATACACTTCATCTTCAAAATAAAAATGATTATGCCTGTAAAAGCTGCTAACGTGGCAATCAGGAAGTCCAGTAAATGTGGCAGATTGGTCATTTGGTAAACTCACTAATTTTAGGAGAGACGCAAATTTTGTGGTCACCCAGCATCACAAAACTTAACAGGGAAAATTCTGAACAAAGGGGCTCTCTCTGTCTCTCTGCGCCACTCTTCATCTGTGAAAATGCATGGAAGGAGGAGCTCACTGTTGGCCAAATGAGACAAATGGATTCTGAACCTCTTACTGTGGGTCACTCTTGTAGATTTTGTGTGTTTATGGCCTTTCAGACGTTGATCAATAGTAATGAGAGCTAATATTTCGGGTAGGCATTAGCTCTTTGCTATTTAGTGTAGATAACGCAGTAAATGCTTTGCAAACATTGTCCCATTTAATCCCTACAACCCCCCTATTATTATCCTCAGTTTGGCCAATTGGGAATCTTAGGCTGAGAGAGACTAAGTACTTTGCCCAAAGTCACACAGCTAAGAAGTGGTAGAGCCAAGTTTCAAATTAAAAATTGCCTCTCTTAAATATTATGGTGTCATTTGGGGGCTCCTGGCAACTTTCCAGACATATTTATCGAAGGCACCAGAATATCTTGAGAAGTCAAGCCCTGAACAAACTGGCTGTGAATAAATTAGCAGGCATCTCCTGCAGTTCAAGGGGCTTTACAGGCCCACATACTGTATGTAAACTCGGGTTTTAGGCTGCCATTGAGGATCTTTGATCAATGACCAAGCGATATTTGTTGGATAGGCAGAGATTGATTCGAAAGGAGAAAGATGGAGCTATATTTCCACACCATAGTGTGAAGAGTGGTCTCTTGTGTCCCTCCTACTTTTTACCCCAAATTCTATCAGTAACCAAAAGGGTTGTGGGCTGCATCAATATGAAAACAAGCCATTTCAGTGGAAAATACTAACTGGGTGCTATGGAATTATGAAAACCAAGACTGGTTGTTCAAATGAATCTCTGTTTCTAACTCTTCATATGGGAGACAGCTGCAGCTCCACCCCCGCCCCCCCCCCCATCTGCACTCTTACTCCCTTGAAGCTCTCAGCTTCCTGAAGTGACTAGAGGTGAAATTAGTTGTGACCTGGAGGTATTAGTCAGGCTAGCTGCCAAATATCTAGGTGAAAACCTGGCTATATTTAAGCCATGGCGGCCAAAAATACTCCCCATTAAACCGAACTAGGCGAAAATTTGGTGACCAGACACTGGTTTGGCAATCATTATGCCTCAAAGGTTCCACTTAAAGTGAATCTATTTGAGAGTGACAACTTTGAGAGCAAAGATGGTGTCTTATACACCTTTGCTTAGTGCTCCTGTTGTGGTCCCTTTCACATGGTTGGTGACCCAAAAAGTTATTCTTTGGGAGACATGTAAGTACAAGCACAGTTTACTGCCCAGCAACAAGCACCCTAATAGACAAGCACAGTGAAAGATTGTACAGGAAGCCAGCCAAAATGGCAGAAGAAGGACCTCTGAAAATTCTCTCTTCCCTTAAAGCAATGAGAAAACTGGCAAAAATGTTCAGAATCAATGTTTTCAGAGCTCTAGAAATTCACCAAAAGTATGCAACAACCACAGGTATATTTATTCTACAAAAACAGCTGAATCTCAGTAGGAAGAGTGAGCCAGGTGGCATTTCAACTAATCCTGTTCTCATGCCCCTCTATCCAACTCTGTGGTAGCTTTGAATACTAACAGCCTGCAATCACGGTGAAAACCGGCCACCTGGCAGCCACCAGAGGGAGCAGAAATGGCACGGGCCTCCTGCAAAGCCTCATTCCCAGAGAACTGTCATTATTTGACCTGTCTGGTCATTCCCTGGAAGACCCCACTTGGGTGGCTGTCTCTGACTCAGAGCTTACCCAGTTTGAAATTCCTTTTCCCTGAGGGCATTTGTCAAAAACATTTAGAGTCACAAACAGAACCCAACAATATGTTAAAGGAATCATACACCATGATCAAGTGAGATTTATCCCAGGTGGGCAAGGATTTTTCAATATCCACAAATCAATCAATGTGATACACCACATTAACAAACTAAAGAATATAAACCACACGGTCATCTCAAAAGTTGCAGAAAAAGCTTCTGATAAAATTCGACACCCATTTATGATCAAAATTCTCCAGAAAGTGGGCATAGAGAGAACATACCTCAACATAATAAAGGTCATTTATGACAAACCCACAGCTAACATCATACTCAATGGTGAAAAGCTGAAAGCATTCCCTCTAAGATCAGGAACAAGACAAGGCTGCCCACTCTCACCACTTTTATCCAACATAGTTTTAGAAGTCCTAGCCACAGCAATCATAAAAGAAAAAAAGAAATAAAAGAAATTCAAATTGGAAAGGAAGAAATAAAACTGCCAATGTCTGCAGATGACTTGATGCTATACATAGAAAACCCTAAAGACACCACCACAAAACATCTAGAGCTTCTCAATGAATTTGGTAAAGTTTTAGGATGCAATTAATATACAGAAATCTGTTGCATTTCTGTATACTAACAATAAAGTATCAGAAAGAGAAATTAAGGAAACAATCCCATTCACCATCGCAACAAGAAGAATAAAATACCTCGGAATAAACCTAACTAAGGCGGTAAAAGACCTGTACTCCAAGAACTATAAGACGCTAATGAAAGAAATTGAAGACAACACAAACAGATGGAAAGGTACAACGTGTTCTTGGACTGGAAGAATCAATATTGTTAAATTGACCATACTACCCGAGGCAGTCTACAGATTCAACACAATCCCTATCAAAATACCAATGGCAGGGCTTCCCTGGTGACGCAGTGGTTGAGAGTCCGCCTGCCGATGCAGGGGACACGGGTTCGTGCCCCGCTCCGGGAAGATCCCACATGCCATGGAACGGCTGGGCCCGTGAGCCATGGCCGCTTAGCCTGCGTGTCTAGAGCCTGTGCTCCGCAATGGGAGAGGCCACAACAGTGAGAGTTCCGCGTACCGCATTAAAAAAAAAACAAAAACAAAACAAAACAAAACAAAAAAAACCAATGGCATTTCTCACAGAACTAGGACACAAAAAATTTTCATTTGTAAGAAAACACAAAAGACCCTGAAGAGTCAAAACAATTTGAGGGAGAAAAAAAAAAACATTTAGAGGCAATTAATTATCATTGCAGCTGCCTGAGGCAGTGGGCCACACTTGGGGCAAACAATAGGAGAACCAAAATCTTATAAGGGAAACCTAGGTAATGAGATATCCATAGGGACTTTGTAAAGCTATGACATATCCTTAGGAAACTTGGAGGCCTGGTACCTTCCCAGGATGATGGCCAGCTCTGGAAAGACCCAAAAACAAGGAGAAATGAAAGCTAAAACAGAACTGACAAATAGCAGGCAGAGTTTTGAAGCCATACACACAGTCCTCCTTGGCAAAGACTGGGAAATTTAGCAGTTCCAGCCAATTGAAGACATTTCTGTGCAATCATTTGGTAACCACCAAACTAACCAAGTGGTGAATTTGGTAACCACACACAACAGAGGATACAGAAGTCCAGAAAAGCCACTAAAAAATCAAATGACAGCAAGAATACCCACAACAAACAGCAACAACAAAACCTGGAAAGGAGGCAGTATCTGAATTCCAGAGTTGCCACATTCTATCATTGAAAATGTCCAGCTTTCCACCAAAACGTATCAGACATGCAAAGAAGCAGGAAAGTGTGGGAGATACACATGGATGTCCAGACATTGGACTTACTAGAAAGAGACTTTAGATCAGCTATTGTAAACTTGTTCAAACATCTAATGGAAGCCATGTCTTATGAATTAAAGGTAAGCATGAGAACGATGGCTCATCAAATAGAGAATATCATCAAAGAGATAGAAATCGTTTTAAAAATACCAACTAGAAATTCCGGAGCTCAAAAATATATTAACTGCAATGAAAAATTCACTAAAGAGTCTCTACAGAAATTAGAACTGGTATGATGAAACAAAATCATCAAGCATGAAATTTAGAGGCAATTGAGATTGTGCACTCTGAGGAAAAGAAAGAAAAATGAATGAAGAAAAATGAACAGAGCCTCAGAGGCCTTGTAGGGCATGATTAAGCACACCATCTTATGCATAATGAGAGTCCCTGGAGGAGAGAAGAGGAGAAAAATGGGAAGAAAGAATAAGGGGAAAACATGGCCCCCAACTCCCCAAATTTGATTGAAATTATTAATCTAGGCAAACAAAAAGCTCTGAAACGCCATGGAGGATAAGCTCAAGGAGATCTGTACCTAGAACCAGCTTATTCAAGCTGATGACAGTCAAGGACAATGAAAGAATGTTGAAAGCAAGGAGACAAGCAGCTCATCACATACAAGGGATTAACAGCTGACTTCTCATCAGAAACTTTGGGGAACAGAAGACAGCGGGAAGTCACCTTCAAAGTGCTGAAAGAAAAAATCCCATCAACCAAGAATATTCTATCCAACAGAACTCTCTCTTCAAAAACGAAGGGAAGATAAAGCCATTCTCAGACAAAGAAAAGCTGAGTGAATATATTGCTAGCAGACCTGCCCTACAAGAACTACTAAGCGGAAATCCCCAAAAGGTACTAGAGAGTGACTTGAATCCACCTGAAGAAACAAAGAGCATCACTAAATGTAACTAAGCGGGCATTTATAAAAGACAGCATCAGTGTATTGTTGTTTGTAACTCTTTTCTACCTTTGTCTGGTTTAGAAGAGAAGTGCACAAAGCAATGATTATAAACCAATCTGGATGGGCTTAAAGTTAAGGTGTAAAGATGCAATTTGGGGGACAATAATAGTACAAAGGAGCTGGTGGGTCCAGAGGTATACAGGACCAAAGTTTTTGTATAATATTAAAATTAAGTTGGTATTATTCTGAGTTAGATTCTTTTAAGTTAAGACCTTAATTGTCAACTATGAGCTCACCACTAAGAAAATAATTCAAAAACAATAAGAGGATGAAAATGGTATGTCAGAAAATATCTATTTAACACAAAATGGCACCTCAATGGTAAGAGAGAGGAACATAAAGACACGAGGGAAAAAAACAAAAATGGTTGACATAAATCCCACCTTAACAGTAATCACATTAAGTGTAACTAGAATGAACACTAAAAGGTAAAGCAGATATTGGCAGAATGTCATACAGATAGAAAGCAGAATGGTCGTTGCCAGGGGCTGGGGGGAGAGGGGAGGAATGGAGAGTTAGTGTTAAATGGGAACAGAGCTTCGCTTAGGGAAAATGAAGATGTTCTGGAGATGAATATGGTGATCGTTACACAACAGTGTGAATATACTTAATGACACAGAACTCTATGCCTAAAAATGGTTAAATGTTAAATTTTATGTTATGTTTTATTTTATTTTTTTCCTTATAAAAAGGAAAAAACTGGAGAGACATCCCCTGCCCATTGATTGGGAAACTTAATATTGTTAATATGGCAATACACCCCAAACTGATCTACAGATTCAACGCAATCTCCAAAAAAATCTCAGCTGACTTCTTTGAAGAAATAAATAAGCTGATCTCAAAATTCACACGGAAATTGAAGCGTCCAAGAATAGCCAAAGCAATCTTGAAAAAGAATATTAAGTTGGACGGCTCACACTTTCCAATTTCGAATCTTGCTACAAAGCTCCAGCAATCAAGAGAGTGTGGGTTTGGCATAACGGTAGTTATATAGAGTAATGGAATGGAATTGAAAACCCATCAATTAACTTTCACATTTATAGTCAATTGATTTTTCAAACAGGATGGCAAGATAATTCTATGGGTTAAGGAAGGGTGTTTTCAACAAATGATGCTGGGACAACTGGATATCCACAAGCAAAATAATGAAATTGGACCCAATCCTTATTTCACTCCATATACAAAAATTAATTCAAAATGGGTTATAGACCTAAATATAAACACTAAAAATATAGAACTCTTAGAAGAAAGCATAGCAGTAAATCTTCCTGACATTGGATTAGGGAATGGCCTCTTAGATATAATACCAAAAGCCCAAGGAACAAAAGGAAAACTGATTTATTGGACTTGGTCAAATCTTAAACTTTATTTGATGCAAATCATACCATCAAAAATGTTGAAAGAGCACCTACAGAATGGGAAAAAGTGTTGGAAAATCATGTAACTTATAAGGGACTTATATCTGGATGCTATAAATTAGTTTTAAAAACCAATAATAAGATCATCTATACCATCTTTCTAGATTCCACATATACGGGTTAATATGCAATATTTGTTTTTCTCTTTCTGACTTACTTCACTCTGTATGACACTCTCTAGGTCCATCCACGTCTCTACAAATGACCCAATTTCGTTCCTTTTAATGGCTGAGTGATATTCCATTGTATATATGTACCACATCTTCTTTATCCATTCATCTGTCGGTGGACATTTAGGTTGCTTCCACGTCCGGGCTATTGTAAATAATGCTGCAGTGAACATTGGGGTGCATGTGTCCTTTTGAATTATGTTTTTCTCAGGGTATATTCCCAGTAGTGGGATTGCTGGGTTATAGGATGGTTCTATTTTTAGATTTTTAAGGAACCTCCATACTGTTTTCCATAGTGGCTGTATCAGTTTGCATTCCCACCAACAGGGCAAATGGGTTCCCTTTTCTCCACACCCTCTCCAGCATTTATTGTGTTTGTAGATTTTTTTGATGATGGCCGTTCTGACCACTGTGAGGTGATACCTCACTGTAGCTTTGATTTGCATTTCCCTAATAATTAGTGATACTGAGCATCTTTTCATGTGTCGCTTGGCTATCTGTAGTCTCCTTTGGAGAAATGTCTATTTAGGTCTTCTGCCCATTTTTGGTTTGGGTTGTTTGTTTTTTTGATATTGAGCTACATGAGCTGCTTGTATATTTTGGAGATGAATCCTTTGTCAGTTGCTTCATTTGCAAATATTTTCTCCCATTCTGAGGGTTGTCTTTTCATCTTGTTTATGGTTTCCTTTGCTGTGCAAAAGCTTTTAAGTTTCATTAGGTCCCATTTGTTTAGTTTTGTTTTTATTTCCATTACTCTAGGAGGTGGGTCAAAAAAGATCTTGCTGTGATTTATGGCAAAGAGTGTTCTCCCTATGTTTTCCTCTAAGAGCCTTATAGTGTCTGGCCTTACATTTAGGTCTTTAATCCATTTTGAGTTTATTTTTATGTGTGGTGTTAGGGAGTGTCCTAATTTCATTGTTTTATGAGTAGCTGTCCAGTTTTCCCAGCACCACTTATTGAAGAATCTGTCTTTTCTCCATTGTATATTCTTGCCTCCTTTGTCATAGATTAGGTGACCATAGGTGGGTGGGTTTATCTCTGGGCTTTAAATGTATGAATACTAAGGGGGAAAGTGGGGGTGGGAGGAATTGGGAGATTGGGATTGACACGTATACACTACTGATGCTATATATAAAATAGACAACGGATGGGAACATTACTGTATAACACAGGAGATGGTACTTAATGTACTGTGGTCACCTGAATGGGAAGGAAATCCCCCAAAGAGGGGATATATGTATACGTATAGCTGATTCATTTTGCCGTACAGGAGAAACTAACACAACATTGTAAAGCAACTATACTCCAATAAAAATTAATTTAAAAAAATAATAAAATATTAACCTTATTGAGAAATGGGCAAAAGATGTGTTTCTTCCCAAAAGATAGAGAAACGGCCAATAAGATCATGAAAATTGGCTCAATACAATTTAAAATTCTGTAGGGAAATTCAAATAAAAAGCACAACGAGATACAACTTCGCAGCCATCTAGATGGCTATTATTTTATAAGGTGTGGGGGGGGGAAGGGAGAGAGGGAGTATGGGAAGAAGGAAGAAAGAAAAACAGAAGACAAGATTGTTGACAAAATGTGGAAAATGGGAACCCTTGGGCATTACTGGTAGGGCTGTAGCTGCTGTGGAAGACCATATGGTGGTTCCCCAGAAAATTAGGTTTGGGATTACCATATGATTCAGCAATTACACTTCTAGGAATTGCAAAAAGGGGCTCAATCAGATAAGGTGAAAAATCCCAGGTGTTCATCAGCAATGAAAGGATAAGCAAAATGTGGTATATACACACAATGCAATATTACTGAGGCTTAAAAAGAAATGAAATTCTGATACATGCCACAACATAGATGAACGTTGAAGACGTTGTGCTGGATGAAATAAACCAGGTACAAAATGACAATTATCTTATGACTTCACTTATATGAGGTAAGTAGAGTAGTCAGATTCATAGAGATAGAAAGTAGAATGGTGACTGCCAGGGTCTGGTGGGAGAGAGGCATGGAGAATTATTGTTTAATAGGTACAGGGTTTCAGGTTGGGGTGATGAAAAGTTCTGGTTGTGGATGATGGGGATGATTGCACATCCATGTGAATGTACTTAATGTCATTGCATTTTATACTTAGCATGGTTAAAATGGTAAATTTTATGTATGTTATGTATATTTTACCACAATAAAAATATAGAAAGAAAGAAAGACTCAGTCTCATGGAAAATTAGTTTGCCCTGCCAGGAAATTTCTTAGGTATCGAAGGCAAAATTTTCATTAGGAATATAGGTAGGGATTTACTAATGATAGTGTATGCATTTATAATCTTTAAAATTGAATTTGTATTTCAAAATTTTCCCAAAAAGAAAACTTCAGTTCTACATGGATACACTGATGAACAAGATCACACATTTAAAAGAAAAAATAGTGACAGCCCGACAGAACTTTTCCAGAAAATACAGGAGGAACTCTTGCCTATACATTTTATGAGGGCAGCATTACTTTCACACAAAAAATAGAAAAAGACACTACAAGGGGAAAAAAGCACCACAGACCAATATCCTTGATGAATATACATGTAAAACTACCTAATAAAATCTTAGAAATATGAATCCAGTGATATATAAGAAGTATAATCCATGACCAAGCAGATTTATCCTAGGAATGCAAGGTCATTTTAACATTAAAAAGTGCATCGATGTATTTTTTGTCATATTAAGGGAATGAAAGAAAAAATGATTATCACAATATAAGACAGAAAAGTCATTTGATAATATAAAACATCCATTCATGATTAAAACAAACAAAAAACTGATAACTTAAGAACAGAAGGGAACATACTTAACCAGATAAAGTGCTTCTACCAAACACCTGCTGTTGGAATCATACTTAATGGTGAAAGACTGAATGCTTCTCCCATAAGATTAGGAATGTACCAGAATGTCCACTCTCACCATGTCTATTCAATGTTATACTTGTGGCCCTGGTTGATGAGTTAAGGCAAGAAAAAGAAATACAAGGCATACAGATAGAAAAGGAAGAAGTAAAAAATGATCTTCATTTTCAAAAGGCATTATAATCTACATAGAAAAATTTAGTAGTCTACGAAAATCAAAAATCATCTCCCAGATCAGATAAGCAATTTCACAAGGTCACAGGACAGAAATTCAATATTAAAAAAGTCCTATTTCAATAGAGTAGGAACAGATAATTGGAGATGAAGAAAAAAATTTTAATGTCACTAACAATAGCACTAAAATGAATGAAATACCTACTAAGAAGTTTAACGTAATATGTGCAAGACTTGTATGCAGGTAACTATAAAATATTGCTGAGAGAAATTATAGAAGACCCAAATAAATGGAGATATACTATGTTCATGGGTCAGAAGACTCCAAAAGGTTTAAGATGTCAAGTCTCTTATAATTCCTCTATACATTTGCCATAATCATAAGTAAAATGAAAAGCTATTTCTAAAACTTATATGGAAATGCAAGGGACATAACAATAGCCAAAGCCATTTGGATAAGAACAAAGATGGAGGACTTACACTACCAAATTCCCTGACTTAATGTAAAGGTATAGTAGTCATGACAGTGTGGTATTACCATAAAAATAGACGTATGGATCAACTGATAAAATAGAAAGCCTAGAAATAGATGTACACAAAAATATGGTCAGTTGATTTGTGACGCAGGTGCTAAGATAATTAAATTAACTGATAATTAACTAATAGAGCTGGAGAAAGTGGATCTCCATATGGAAACCGCAAACAAACGTGAATACCTCACACTATATGCAAAAAAAAAAAACCCTCAAAATAAATAATAGAAAACCTGCAAGAAAATATGGGAGAAAACTTCCGTGTTGTGAGGTTAGGCAAAGATATCTTAGGTAGAACATCCATTCAAAAACTATGAATCATAAAGGAAAACAACCAATGGACCGTTAACAAAGTTAAAACAAAACCCGAAAACTTTTGCTTCTCTAAGTCCAGGGTTCAGTATCTCTGTGTGGCACCACATTTTACTCCTATACTGGAACCCTCATGACTGACCTTGACTTCTACTTAACCCCTAGAAGAGAAAACTGGGTCTACTTATTTTCAGTTGCAAAAACATACTTTATTGTCTTGAGCATCTGCTTGCAAAGCTCCCCCCTTTCTCTATTTCCTGGCCAACTTCTTTCCTCACTAATTTCAGGCATGTCTTCTCTGGGGAATCTCCAAGACTCTATTCCAACACTCGAGGCGGGGTGGCTGTCCCTCTTCCATCCTCCCATAGCCATATAAACTTCCTTCTATCTCTCTCTATTGTAATCATCCTTTTTTTTTTTTTTGGCTTCTTTCCCACGGAATGACTTGAAGCAGCAACAAAACCTCATCTGTTTTTATAACCTCAGGCCATGGCCCGTGATAGACTCCTAGAGAGACAATCAGTCCTGTATCCTCACATGTATATAAGAGGTGCCTCCCTAAGCAACATTATTATTTCAAAAACCAAGTAAAGACCCTTAGGCCACCTACTTCCACTCTTCCTTCCAGGTACTGTTTGCAGAGAGCTCCCTTGAAGTCAGTGGAGCAGAGCCTCATAGTTCTGGGTGATAAACAGGGGGCAAAACTAAGCAGCTTCTGTTGAAACCCAAGCGTCAAAGATGGAATCTCATATAACAGGACTAGGTAACAAGGAGCTCTCACCTCAGTTGTTCTGATTTCAACTTAGCCCAGCCCAGGTCCTTCCCCTCCGTCCCTCACATTTTTCAAGCCCTCCAGTCCCCAAGCCACCTGTCCACTACCCATCAGATGCTGACGGTCTCGCAGTCAGCATCTCATATAACCCACTGAGAGGTAAACCTCTGCTGTTGATTTGGACTGTGGATACCATCACCCAGCTCACCCTCCTTGCTTTGATAACCCATTTAGACCCATACACCTCCCCAGGGCTTTAACGTACACAATCCTATGTATCTAAACGTGGGGAGGGTCCACACGAACACCCCTGTCTATGGCATCCCCACCAAAAGACAACTCACCATCTGCCGGAACACTTCTGCTTTATATGTTCAGCAATCAGAAACCTGGCTTAAGCCTGCTGGGAGGTTCAGAGGAAAGAAGAAAAAAAGAGACAGAGAGAGGGGAAGGGTGGGAGTAAGAGATACAGGAACAGAGGGGTTGTCACATACCAGAAATGTATCCACTGCTTGAGCACAGTGCACTGGGTTGCAGGAGGGAGGAAAGACAGGGCGGGGTCAGAGGGGCTGGAGGGGTGTGGAGGGCCAGGCCCTCAGCCTCTTTGCACACAGCAGAGTCAGGAGCTTAGCTGGTCTCTTCAAGGAAGTCCCGTCGGTCACTACAAGCACATCACACCCTCCTAGAAGCATGATATTCATTCCCTTCCTTCCACCTCCTGACGCGGCGAGTCTGCTTTCCCTCTGGTGTCATGGTTTGTCAGCCCCAGGAGCTGGGATGTGCTCTGTAGAGGTCACTGCTATATCCCCAGCACCTGGAACAAGGCCGAGATCTACATACTAACTTGTTGAATACCAGGGAAGGCAGGGACCATTAGGATGAGGCTATTCTTCTCCCTCTCTCCCTCTCCCTCTGCAGAACAGGAAAGGTCAGCTTAAAGACACTGAGGAATTTGTTGTTTTGTCTGACACCATGTAGAACCCATCCAATGGCACAGGATTGCCCAGGGAGCCTGCTGGTCCCCAAGGGTCTTGGAGGAGCCAGTTCCAGAGAGCCCTGGCCTGTTTCACCAAGTCCTTCAGGTGAGAGCTCAGAGCCAGCCTCTTCCTCTCTCACTGCTCACAGCCAAGCCAACATGCTTCCCCTTCCTGCTCCACCCAGAGAGTCCCCAGGCCATGCCTGACTTCCCCCAGCATTCCCAAGGGTCCAGTTGTCACTCTGCTTTCCTTTGTAGGGTAGGATATCAGACACTCAGAAGCTGAGACCTCAGGGCACAGACACAGACCCATGAACGGTGATCAAGCCCCCTGTGCTGCCACCTGTCCCTGCTTTCCCCAGTTTCTCGGTCGCTGGGCCCGAAACAAATGCTGCCACACTCGACTGTTTTCACCTCGCCTTTTCAACAGTGTAGTTTCCAACACTGACACCAGCCTCAGGTGAATTGGGGGTTGTCAGTGGTGGGGGGGTGTGGCAGAGGGAGGGAGCTAGCATCTTACTTAGCCCTATAAGGCTGTACACCCTTCTCCTTGGGGCAGTGCCGCTGGTTCCTCAGTCATGGTTGCAAGAGACTTCAGCCAATGAGGAGTGAATTTTCCACAGCAGACAGCTCTGACCCTGAGGGGAAAGGACTGCAGGAATGAGAAAGGAATAACATCTCTCTTCTCCTAACACCACACGGAGTCTTCATATCTGAGGACCACTGGGCAGTGGTTGTATAGAAGGGGATGGGGGAGGTACACGTGGAAAAAGCATCTCTGGATCCGAATAAAAACTCTTAGCCCCGCACACATAGAGTCAGATCCCAAGCACCCCCACTCCACCACAAGGCAGCCCCTCCAACAGGCAACCTGGTCTCTAACTACAGATTATTCATTTTCATAAGATGATTGTTTTTTTTCCCCTTTCTAAGGTGACCTTGATATGTATTGCAACATAATATCAGCAGGGGAAGTCTATCCCGGGAGTTGGACCATATTTGTCCCTTTAGCCCAACAACACGTGAAGGTCCTGTTAGATGTTGCAACACCAAAAATGACCAGGCAACAGATAAAGATACAGGATACGCTCTTCATATCAAAGAGCCTAACTGGCACACACCAAAATATCCTTTTCTCCACGTAGTCCCCTATTCAAGGCCAGGAGTGGAAAAAGTGCTTGGACAGTGCCTGCTATGTGAATTAATTGTCCTTTAGCTGTTCAGAGGTGCAGTGTCTATAAGCACTAATGAGTCCCACGTGGAATAGGGCTCCGGTAGGAAACAACATTTGGGAGTCCCAAATAGATAGCTGTTTTATAGACCTTTTCCTACGCCCCTGGAGGGCAGTGAAGGTGGAACCCACAGGTACAGAATCTTAGTGTGATTGGTTTGCTTTAGGTCTAGTGTCTCAGCAGCTATTCCTGGTGGCCTAGGAACTGCCCATTTCCCCACATGGCTCTGTTCTCCTAGGCTGGGCCCTGTTTCATGGGGATGCTCAGTTCCATATCGCTGCTTCTCCAAAAGAGGCTAGGATCTCACATCCTGGGGCTCTATCCTGTCCAAAGTATGAGAGTATCTCCAACTCCCAGGGTCTTGGGAGCCTGCTGGCCTTTCACTCCTTTGTAGCTGCTGTTACCTCTCACATCAGTCACTAGACACGACTGAGGGTTACAGAGAGTGTCTGCCCATGCATGCGTGCGTGTGTGTGGTGTGTGTGTGTGTGTGTGTGTTTAGGATGTGAATATTTGTGGAAACAAGGAATTATACGCTGAAATCTGGTGGATAAACATGGAGAGGGGTTCAGCGGCCACACCTGAAATCCAAGCAGCAGAGATGGGATTTTATGTAGCAGGATGTGGTATCAAGGAGTCCTCACTTCTGATCCGCACCCTCAGAAAAGCCCCACCCTGTCCAGGTTTCTCAAATCTGACCCTAACATTTTTGAAGCCCTTTAGGCCCAGAGCCACCTGCCCACTACTGTCCAGACTCCGACTGACACCCACACACAGCACTATACATCATCTCCTGGAAGGAACACCTCTGCTGTCGATTTGATCTCAGGCTGCCGTCACCCCTCTCAGCCCCTCTTGGGGCTTTGATGCACCACATGGCCTTACCTGCATCCCACTTTGTACAGGCCTTTGGATTCTGCAGCCTCACAGCAGTAGATAGTTTCCCCTGCAAGCCCCAGATTCATAAGGTATTCCCCATATGCCTCCCCAAGAACACTCCCTGCCTGGGAGAACCATAATCTTTCTGGCTGACCTTGGGCAAGTCCTTCTTCTCCTTTGGGCTTGGCACTTCTGGAAGTGATTGCCTGCATTTTCAGTAAGTCATGTTCTCCTACCTGTGTGCATCCTTAAGCCTTGTGATCCTTGTCTGTTTGTGGCGGGCTCAGAATCAGCCGGAAATATGCCTCCCCTTCTTGTCAGCCATGATTAGGAACGCATGAACTTGTGCATCTCAAGAGAGGCCTCATTACCCCTTGAACAGTCAGGTGAACTGTCAGAGCACACAGGACAGTTGTGTGGAGGAAGTGGACAGACAGTTCAGCAGTAGGGAGAGGCGTGGGTCATCAGTTTTCCACCTTTGGTTCTCAAACATTACTGAGCCCAAGTTCTGAGCTCTCCTCCTTTGCATATGTTTCCCCCCACCCGCAAGTACATCATATCACAATCCCTGAACCCTAGGGATGGTTCAGGTAGGTGAAGAAAGTGGACAGTTCCTCAGGAGAGGGTATGGGTCAGCAGGATCTCCCAGCTCTTATGGTGAACAGATGACCATTGGAGCCTACAAGTGAGCAAGAGATTAAACATGGTTTGTTTGGTTTTTTCTTTTCTTTTTTTTTTCTCACCCCATCCACCCTCATTCTCTCTGGTGCTATGTCCCAGTGAAATCCTGGGCAACCTTTGGAAGGTGGCAACATTTGTCTTCAGCTCTGCCAAACATTACACAGCCTGCTGTGTTACAGGGGCTTCACACGTGTTCAGTTTATTCTCCAGTCTTCCAAAACAAGGGGAGTGGTGTGAATGCCATTCTGAGGTCACATCACCAGCAAGGGACAGAGCCAGGATTCAGTCCCCGGCTGATCTGAGGCAAGGGCCCTTCCATTACAGCAGTGCAGCCTACACGCCATTGGTCCCAGCTAGGAGCCCTGGGTTCTCTCTGTCACAGTTCACCCTCTTAGGGACAGGGATTCTGTACATACAGTCCTACACCCAACAAAGCTAAAACACTAAGGGGGTCAGGGTTCCTAGGTGACAGGATCACCTGGAGATAGTTGCCACTGCTCAAGGTCCAATCTCATACCACGCCACACCCCACTGGAGAATTATCTACATTAATAGAATGATGGTGGTCATCCAATGGAAAAAGAATGACATCTGCTGTGCCCTTCACCTGTTGCTCCCTGAGGCAATTCTACAGACCTCCGGGACACTCCTGAGCATGGTCTGAAAACCACTGGTCTCATACAAAAGATGGAGTCTAACGGTGGGCCTTTCAAGCACAGAATAATGTGTGTAGCCCTCAGCTTTCCAAGGCGGGGAGCTCAATCATTCAACCTTCCCAATGGAGAGCACACTCTCGAGGACCACAAACACAAAAGGCTGACCCATCCGGGTAGTCTTAGGTTGGAGGGGGACCAGGACAGAGGGGCAAAGAGGGGCCAAGAATGATACCCAGGTCTCCAGCTTGAGTGACCTGTGGCGTGGGGTTGCCATTCACCAAGATAGGGATCACAAGTGGAGAAGCAGGATTCAGCGGGAAGCTGAAGACATCAGGTCTGGACGTAGACACTGCTAAAATTCACAGAGCCGATGGGATGGTGGGGAGCTACCTTAAATATGCTCACAATGACAAAGGAAATCAACAAAATCCTATGCCACTTGGGGAGTGGATACATATGCTGTTTCATTTATTTAATTTTTTTTACATACATGATTATCCACATAATAAGTGTGTTATGTTTTGGTGTATGTTGTGAAGGTAGGGCTCAAACTCTGTGGTAACTCTACAAGGCATTTAATAATGAATAGTTGTTACAGTTACCATTCATCTCAGTGGACCAGGAGCAGCTCTGTTTTTTCTTCAGTTGACCGAACTGCGTTGGACTTGTATCACCCTCAGCGCTTTCTTAATATCTCCCAGTGCTGTCGGATTTACCTCATCAATCTCCACAGCATTCCTGAAGGGTTGAGAAGGACTTTGGGGGCTAGGGATGAGTCCAGGGGCTTATAGGAATAATAGCTTCTGTCTCACAGAAGGGCTGTGAGGATTGAGTGGGATGCCCTTCCACAGAGCAGCAGGTGTTGAACCGGGCCCAGAGCCGACAGAGCAGTTTCTTCGAGGTCAGGCACTTTGGGGTAGGCTTTGGATCTCATTTGTCCCCCCTTCCCCCCAACCTGCCCCAGCAGCCATTTGCATGAAAATCATGAATACACTAGCGATAGCTGAGAGCTTGCAACGAGGAGGGCTATGGACTGCTGAAATGATTGCTGGAGATATAGCACATCTCCTTCCCTTTTAACCCAGCTAGGGTCAAAGAACTCTCCCCACCCCAGCTCTGTGAAGTGAGGGTCAGAACCGTCATTTTGGTTTAAGAGAAGTGACCAGGAGAGAATCGCGGTCAGCCAGTCACGGTCAGGGATGGGTCTGGTCCTGGCCCCCAGATCTCCGGACCCTCAGTACAGTGTTCTTCTGTCCAGCTGGCCCATTATCATGTCCCGTTCTTCTGAAATACCTTGTCGTGGGGGGTTAAAATAGGCATGTTCCTCTACGGGTAAAAGGGTCTAGCTTTGCTATGTACTCTATTCCTTCTATGCCTGGGAGGAGACAAGTGTGAAGGGGCTTTAGTGTTGGCTGACAACCTATCATGGGCCCAACTCATTACATAGTTTTCGATTCTTGCACATACATAGGTTAGGATCTCAGGTTGGCATCAGGGAGCACATCGCTGCACCTTCTCAAAGACTTGTTTTCGGTTATTGAAAATTGGGGTGAGTCTTACCAACCTTGCGTGGTTGTGGTGGGGGCTACATAAAGCAGCCAGTATGTACACCCCAAATGAAAAGCCATATGAGAAGACACAGGAAATAAAACGAAAAGAGAAGTGAGAGGCTGGGAGTAAACACATTCTTCAATTATAACACATTAAAGAATCATAGTTACATTATACAGAGAACTCTGATGAAACAGCTCGAGAAACACACACCCACAAACAAATAACAATAGGAAAGTTAGCAGAGAACCTGAACAGGTTGTTTACAGAAATACAAATGGTGATACAAAAGGAATAGGAGCTCAACACCACAGGCAATGATGGAAACAAAATAACAATGGGGTTACACTTTTCAAACTGCAAATTGACAAACATTTAAAAATTAATGATATCAAAAGAATAGCATACACCGATGTTGTGAGTGTGCGTTGGTGCAGATTGTTTGGAGAGCCGTTAAGCAGGGGTTGCTTGACTCTAATCTCTTGACCCTACAGTGCATCTCCACATTCTCCTTCTTCCTCCTGCCACAGACCAGAAGTAGAAGCAGACTGGGACAACCGTTACTTCCTAGACTAGAGCCCTGGGGGCTCAGGTGTCATGGCCTTAAGACCCATCGCAGTGTTCTACAAAACCTATTTCAAGCCCTGGACACACCTTTGGGCATCCTCAAGGTCAGGACCTTGGGAGCGTCCCCAGGGCTGAGCCTGAGCCTTGACTGAGCAGCCTGACTTCCAAGAATTACAGCCAAAGTTCTCCGGGTCTCTGTGAAACACAAATTTCTAGATCCGTGCTTCCCTCGATTGCACTACCTTGGCTTCCACTACCGTAGGCAAGAGAAATCTGGAGTTTGATTATGCATCCCCAGCATAGCTGTGGCTCCACTCCTTGCAAATTCAAGGGCAGTTTCAGGGATTTGGCAGCGCCTTCCTGTCTACAAACTGAGTTTCTGGATATGAGGATGGGTCTGGTGAAGAGAAGTACAATCTACAATTACCTGGGTTTGAATAAAATAAACAATGCGCAAGTCAGTCTTTCCTTAAGCCTCCAGGCTTATATATTCATAAATAGAGTAATGTAAAAATTGGGAGGCATCACTCTCAATTAGTCATTTAAGCATCTATGCTAAAGTGCAATGGTGGGGCTGGAAGCCTGATTAGAGTCAGTTTGAGGGAGAGCGAGGGAGAGGAAAGGGAAACAATGATATTAGTCAACGAGGCATCTCAGTACTTGAAGGAGAGCCAGAGAATGTATCAACTGCTTGAACACAGTGTACTCCTCTCCAGGATGGGGTAGTGGAAATCTGGGAGAGGGAGGCAGGGATGGGGTTTCAGACTCTTAGGCCTCTTTACGCCCAGCAAAATGATGAAGAGCTCTGCTGGCCTCTGACAATAAGCCCTTTCAGACATGACGTGCCCATTGCACCTCACAGAAAACATGAACTTCACTGGCATCTTGCTGCTGCTGAATCCCGACCAGGTGACTATGGCTTCTCTCCAACATCCCAGATCATCAGCTCCAGGAAGGCTGGGATCTAGGTCTCTAGAGTTCACTGTTGTATCCCCAGTGCCTAGAAGTGACCCTGGTGTGCACATAGCAGACCCGCAACACACTTGCTGAAAGAAGGAATGAATGTCAGTGTTAGCCAGGATGGTTTTTCTCTAGTTTCCAGGACAGGACTGGCTCAGCTAAAGGCACTGTGCCCTTCATGTATTTTGTCAGCACCATGGAGAATCCATCCAATGGCACAGGCTCACCTAGGGAGCCTGCTAGAGGAGCCAGTTCCAGAGAGCCCCGGCCTGTTTCACCAAGTCCTTCAGGTGAGAGCTCAGAGCCAGCCTCTGCTTCCCTCACTGCTCACAGCCAAGCCAACATGCTCCCCCTTCCTGCCCAACCCAGAGAGTCCCCAGGCCACGCCTGACTTCCCCCAGGGTTCCCAAGGGTCCAACGGTCACTCTGCTTTCCTTTGTAGGAGAGGATATCAGACACTCAGAAGATGAGACCTCAGGACCCACAGACACAGACCCATGAACGGTGATCAAGCCCCCTCTGCTGCTGCCTGTCCCTGCTTTCCCCAGTTTCTCTGTCACTGGGCTTAAAATGAATGTGGCACTCTTGATTCTTTTGGCTCCATGATATTTATTGTCCCTTTCCACACCAACATCCACCTCCTGTGGTTTATGGTTTGCCTCTTTTGGTGGGGGCACTGTGAGGGGGGATGAGTTGGGGGAGGGAGTTACCACATTACTTAGCCATATGAGTCAGTACTCCTGTACCTTGGAGCAGAACTGCTTATTTCTCAGCCACTGTTGGGATAGGACTGTGTTTGATGGACAGTAATGGTTCTACTGGTTTCAAACATTTCAAAAAGGGTGGCTGTTGGGTGTGACTGAGTGATAGCCATTGGGGCCGGGGGCCGGGGGGTGGTTCAAGGATCATGAGTAGAGGGACAGGGAGGCTGGGTCAAAAGGAGAGAAGATGTCATAGAACTCAAGGCTTTTAGAGGCGTTAGAGCCACTGGCCCCAACGACCCCCACCCCACCCTTAAAAAGAATCCCTCCAGCACATGGTCTCATCCATAACCTCAGGTCGTTGATCTCATATTATGACACCATGTCCTTTTGTAAGCTGCTCTTGGTATGTATTGCAGTAAAATAGCAGTACGGGAAGAGCTGAGTCTGACGAGTGCTTCCCAGAACTGAGAAGAGCCTGGGCTTTTCTGGGACTGCTCTGCTCCTGGCTAAGGTTCTGCTAGGGAAGTCCAGCCGCGAGCAGTCCACACCCCGATGGCCTGACAGAACCATTTGTTTCCTAGGAAACTCCAAGTCCACCAGGCCCCTCGACTTGCTGCCTTTGGCTCTGAGCCACACCAAGGAAATGTGGGGTGCAGGGGCTCTGAGAGTTTCTCCTCTTCTGTTTTCCACTTTTTACAGTATTTTTTACTATAATATTTCAAACCTGCAGAAAAACAGAGAGACTGGTACAACAGCTACCACCCCTATTTAATAACACTTTGCCATAAGTGCTTCAGAACTCTCTCTAGTTTTGAATTAAATATCTTGAACACATATGAAGCATCCCCGACTCATACTCACTCATCTCCTCCCTAAAGTAGGTCTCCCTCCCGGGTGTCTGAATAATCCTAGGTCTTCATGCAGCTTCAGAGCAGTTCCCCCTCCTGTATGGGTGACCCCACGTCGCCTTAGAAAAGGTCCCCTGATGCCTTCTGGTGAACGTGGGGGATTCTACACCCCTGAATCCCAACTCAGAGGGCAAAAGAAAGAACACCTCAGCAGCTTTTACAGATAATCCAGGACTCAGCCCCCTCCCATCTATAACTTTCTTCTCTTGAGGTGGGCCCTGTGTCAGTGGTGGAGCTGAGCTCTTCATCTGTTTTACCAAGAGAGGCCAAGAGCACCACCCTCAGTCCCAGCCCTGCTCAAGGGATAGGAGTGTTCCATTCACACAGGGGGCTGGTCCCTTGCCAACTGCTGTCACACCCCGTGGGCTCAATGACCAGGTATGGCTGGTGGGGATAGGGAGGAAGGCAGGACTATGCAGGCCCAAGTCCTGGTGAGACCCATCCAATGGGTCTACTGGAAGCCAGCTGGGATCACCAGACCATGCAGCACTGTCCAAGGTGACCCATCAACCATTAGCTCCATCAATGCAGCTGATTCCGGCAGGGGCTCACTATACCGAGGTGGATACAGAGAGCAGGCGTGGTAGGCGGCCTTCTAAAATGGCTTCTGCAGACCCCTGCTTCCTGGCACTCCTGCCCCTGTATAATCCCTTCCTCTTGAGTGTGGACTGGACCGAGTAACTTGCTTCTAACCAACAGAATTTGTCAAAAATGATGGCATGTCATTTCTAAAGTTAGGCTATAAAAAAAACTGTGTCTTCCGTCTTGCTGGCACTCATTCTCTCTCTCTGGCTCATTTTGCATTCTTGCTCTGATGGAGAGGGCCACACGGCAAGGAGCTGATGATAGTCTCTGGCCAACAGCCAGAGAGGAACTGAGGCCCCCAGTTCAATAACCCACGAGGAACTGGATCCTACCAATAGCCACACGAGTGAGCTTGGAAGTCGACCCTCCCCCAGTCACGCCTTCAGATGAGACCACAGTCTATGAGCTGACACCTCGATTGCAGCCTCGTGAGAGATGGAAAAAAAAAGGAGGATCTGGTTAAATCATGCCCAGGTCCCCAACGTACAAACACTGGAGATAATAACTGCGTACCATTTTAGGCCGCCATGTTTTGGGGTAATTTGTTATTCAGTAGTCAATAATAACGAAGACAGCAGGAATCTCTGGGGACTGGGGGCAGGAGACAGAGGCCTGACTCAGGCTGAGAGGGCTTCTTAGAGGCCAGGGTGGTGCAGCGTGTGCCCACATCTTGGTCTGGCCTGGGGGCTTGTCCTGCTTTGTCACTAATCATCTGTGTCACCTTGGGCAAATCACTTGAAGTCTCTGGCTCAGTTTGCTATTCTGTAACATTTAACTGATGCTCAACTTGCAGGACTGTTGGAAAGATAACTGTCGATTTATCTGTAATTCACATGACAGAATGTCTGATACATACCAGGCCCTCAGTGAATGGCAGCCATGAGTATTAACATAGTTAATTTGGAACCCTGCATCCACCTCGCAGAAGCTCCCCAGAGATCCTGGAGGGTTCCAGTACTCAAAAACCCAATCCAGGGAAAAGTATCTCCCTATCAAGTAGTACAGAAGCATTTGTTCCTCCCAGGAAGGGAGGCTTATCTGAGTAGATACTTTTCTAAATATTCTGGGGTGAGGGAGGCAGGCCCAGCTGGATGCAATTCTGAGGCCTTATCCCTCATACAAAGGAACAAATACTCGCATTTCTCCCTCCCTCCCTTCCGCCCTCCCTCCCTCCTTCCATTCCTCTCTCTCAGTTGCCTGTTTTCAAGATCCTATCTCCGCAATTCTGCCTTTTTTCACTCATTTCATGTCTACTAAATATCCAACACTTCCTTATGTTTTCCTTGTTGTAGCCTGGATAAACTCATATCAGCATTCTCATTGTGCACTGGTCTCTGGCTCCTTCAGGCCACAGAGGAAAGTCCCTGGCCACTGACTTCTGGGGAACAGCTGAGGTGGGCATCACCCTGGCCTCCCCATTATCCCCTAGAGATGGTGCATTTAGAAGGCCCAGTTTATACGGGATAGAAATCTGTACAGGACAGGAGCTCAAGACACATTCTAGACCAGGAGTGGAGACTTCTTTTTGGATCACCCAGATCCCAAATGAGATGATCTGGTAAGAGCCCCTTTCCATCCAGGATTTTGTCTCTCATCCCTCAGACCTTCCCCTTGAACATCTGGACTCTGCTTTTCTCCTACAGCTTCATCTCTCTCTACAACATGTCTAAAATTTGCCTTCAGTCGCCCCCGCCCCCCCCAAAATAACAAAAACCTTTCAATTCTGCCCTGCTTCAGGGCCTTTGCACCTACAGCTCTCCTCTGAAAACACTATTTCTCTATTTGACCTTCCACTTGTCCTTCTGGTCTCTGATATTCCTACCCCCAAAAGGAACCCTTGCTTGTTCCCAGATCACCCCAGCCCTTGGTCACCTGTCCCCGCTCTGCTGTGCACACAAACATGCCAGGTACTTTTCCCCATCACAGCATTTTGCACAACTGAACTGTCACCTCTGGTAAGTTAATTTGCATGATTCTCCCACCCAAACTCTCACCTCTGGGGCAGGAGCTGTGCCTTGTTTGTTCTGGAACACCCAGTATCTGACACAGGGATTTCACATACAGTGGGGACCCAATAAATGTTTATTGAAAAAGCAATGAGTCAATGAGAACGTTTTCATTAAGTCTTTATTGTGCCTATACTCTCTGATCTGGGACAACATTGAGCAGTATCCTTTTATTTCCTCTAGCATGGAGTCCAGAGCCTCCTGCCCGACAGGAGCTGGATGTTTCCCAAGTCTGGGCTGAGAACAGTCTTCCTGGAGGTGTCAAGAGCTTTCCTGCATTCCTGACATGAATCTGGTCTGGCCCAATGTACGTAGGGCAGACCACAGAGGTGTGTGACCACAGGGGATACAGAGACGGGTGTAGCTGCCACCACAGCTGACAGATCCCAGGCCCAGGGGACAAAGCTCTGAGGCCTCCTCACTCCCTCTTTCACTTCAGGACAGTTTTCGGAAGGGGGCCCCCTGGTTGTGATGCTGCCACTCGCCAAATGATCCAGTGGACAAACAGGGCCATAACTTGGCAAACAGCACTAGAAATTCTAGAGGCCTGATTTCTTTTAACCTACTGTATGTGTTCTCCTTCAGCTCATCAAGCATTTAAAGTGGTTGCTTTAAATTCTTTGTCAAGCAAGACTTAGGCATGTGGTTTTTTATGTTGAGTTTCCGGGGATTTATGTTATTCCTTTGAATGGGCCAGGTATCTGTGTATCTTCATATGCCTTGTGATCTTTCGGTGAGAATTTGGGAGGCTACCTCCTTATCATCTTGTGCTCTGCTGGGAAGGTGGTTGGGCAAGAGTAAGAAAAAATGCCATGGACTTTCCTATCATTTTTAGTGGGATTTTCTTTTTTTTTTAATTTGGGGGTTTACTTTGTTGTTGTAACTCTTTAACTTGTTTCTAAAGTTCGCACAAAGATACTTTGGTCTGTATGTTGCTGTTTACTTAGTATTTCCATATGAGAGTGATGGCCTAGAGTTTCCTAGTCTGTCCTCCTGTTGACATGACATCACTCTTTCAGGAACATCCCATTTTGAGAGCCCTGTTTCTCTCCATTTGCTTTTGCATTACAGGTAGTTCAGAATAAGAGACAAGCCGTTTCATGAGGTTTATACTGACTTTTTGGAAATGATATAGTGATCTTTTCTGATGGGTCAACAAATAGTTGAGAAACCATCCAAAGTTTACTGCCTTTACAACATGCAAGGTGTAGGTTGCAGCACATGTGTAATAGCTATGTACACTTTTCACATTTATGGTTCTCTTCATTGTCTCATCACACTGCTGCCTTAATCTGTCAGCTAAAGCATAATACTCTCTGACCAGACTGGCAAGGATCCTGAAGGGCTTTATAAAGTTTTCTATGTCTAGAAAGCTAAATGTTTTCTTTTCTCCATAGCACTTACTGTCTAATATATTTTTTACCTTAAAGATTTAGTTTGTTTATGGCTTCTCTCTCACTCCACTAGAATGTAAGCTCTATGAGGGCAGTGATTTGTGTCCATCTTGTTTAGTGCTCTACCTCAAGTGCTTAGAAGAATGACTAAAACACAGAAGACCTCAAAAGGTATCTGCTATATTGAGCTGGACTCATATCCTGAAACCTGAGGCTATCCTCAATAAAAGATTCACAACTGACCCCTTCCCCTGAATGCTCCAAAAGGCCAACGTTCAAGAGTGCCAACTTTGCTCACTATTTTATCCTAGCATCTCCAGCTAGATCATATTAGTGTACAATAAATGTCTTTCAAATCAATGCATGATAGACCATTTGGAAATTATGCAAGGTAATCCACTTGATGAACAAGTAAAAGGAGGAAAATCATACACGTGTCAATACATAATGTAAATGCATTCAATAATAACAGGGCCTAACATTTTTATAGAGCTCTAATTAATAAAAACTCTCTATATATTTATTAATTTCATCCCCACAGAAATCCTATGACGTTGGTAGTATCGTTATCCTTATTTTGGAAACGAAGAAATGGAAGAGTTGAGGAATAAGTAACTTGCCAACCCACACAGCTAACTAAGTGGCAGATCCTGATATAGTAGCGCAGGCACCTCAGCTCTAGCGTTTGTGCATCCAAAGACTACACTGTACTGCCTCTCTGGAAAACTACCAATAGCTAATCCTAAAGAAACCTTCAAGTGGTCAGGTAGGTTATCTGGATGGAAATACCAGAATCCATGAGTTAACTGCCTTTCAAATGACAAAATACTGAATCTATTACTGTTAAAATTTTTTAAGTGAGAAGAATACTCTGTATTATCACATTCAACATTTTTTAGGCATGTTGACAATATCAAAAGTCAAGAAAGAATGAAACAACTGGCCCTTTCCTTGAATATATAGCCTCGGGGTCTATTGGATGTCCCCAATTACACCATCTTTCCTCTGATCATAGTGTGTCATTCACACATGTGTGAATCCCACTCAACACAACTTCTTGCTGATGGTGATGATGGAGGCCCCATATGTCTGCTTGGACTGAGAGATCTCATCTGGTTACCATATGGACCCATGTGTCCTTCAGGCAGAACACCTTAGAGGAAAGTACATAGAACTTGCAGGCAGAAAATACCTTAGATAATTCTTGGTTCAGGCATTGCCTAGCTCTGGGTGAATTTGGGCAAACTGCTTCATCAACACAAACCTCAACTTCCTCATTAGGAGAATAAGGATACTAAAACCCACTAGATTGGGTTGTTGTGAGGAGTAGTTGAGGTCATGCAGGAAAAAGAGATCACACAGTGCCTGGAACATTGTAGGTACCCAATGCAGAACCACTAGTTTGAAATAATGTCAGAGTAGATAGAATCTATTTCCTCCACTCAATACCGCATAATGTGTTTTACTCTTCCTTTTCAAATTTCTGCAATACATAATAAGGAAAACCAAAGTTCTGGGACCTGCTGCTGATTTAACATGTGAAATAGTTTGGGTGCATATTTACATCTATAGATGAGTCCTGATTTTAAAGGAAGGTTGAGACAGCCTGTCTGAGACTGGTTGCCTTTTATCTGGGAGAGAATGAAATAATGCTGTACATAGCCATTCTTCCTGTCATGTAACACAGTAGGAAATAATTTCTCTGCCTTGAAAGGAGAGCTGAGACATAAGGCAGGAATTAAGAATACTCATCAAGTTGTGGGTTTCTCTAAAGCAGGTCTGTCTTGGGCTTCACTCTAGTGCCTACCAGAGGGACAGGTATAATGTTAACATATGTTTATTTCACTTCTTGGGCTTATATTTTCAAGTGCTTGTTTTGCTAACTCTGGCATTTAGTTCAGACAAAACTTATGTCTTCTATGGGAGGTGCGAGACAGGACTGGAAGCAACAATATTTCTTAAAGGCTTACAATGTGCCAGACACTTTACACAGCAATATATTGAAAGGAAACAGGGATTATAATAACCAGGAGGTTAATTATAGGGGGGTTGTCACTCTGCCTTCTTTGACTGTTTTTAATTTTTTTTTAAAGAATGGGAAGATATGAGTTCATGTTCATGTCTATGATTTTTCAGTGAGAAAATATAGGTATTCCCAATCCAGACTCATACGTTATGGAATGATCAATGGCTATTGAGTATAGGAACGTTTGATTGCTACAGTCACAACAGGATGAGAATGGGCATAGCTATACACATGCTAAACCAAACAGAAGATATATTTTTGTGATATTGGCTCCAAGAATCTATCACCTATACAGAGAGATGATCATCAAAAATCCATATCGTCATGGGATTTACTCCCATTGGGAAAGCTGCTGAGGGACAGTTAATATGAATAAAAGAACAAGAAGTGTATTTAACAGTTCATTTGTGATAGTCAGGAATTGTGGTCTGTATTAGGGATCTCCAGAGAAATAGAACCAATAGTTTCTCTCTCTGTCTCTCTCTGTAGATAGATAGATAGATATAGATATAGATAGATATTAGATATAGATAGATACATATAGGTATGTAGAGATATAGAGAGATATGTATCTATCTATCAAGATTGATTGATTGATAGACACACACATATATATATATCATCATCATCAATATCTATCTATATATAGATTGACTGGTTGATTTTAAGGATTTGGCTTATGTGATTATGAGGCCTGGCAAGTCCAAAATTTGCAGGTAGGCTGGCAGGTTGGAGACCCAGGGAAGAGTTGCAGTTTGAATTCAAAGGCAGTTTTCTGGCAGAATTCCGTCTTCCCCAGGGAGATCAATCTTTTTTTTTTTTTTTCTATTAAAGCCTTCAACTGATTGGATGAGCCCCACCTACATTATGGAGTGTAATCTACTTTACTCAAAGTCTACTGATTTAAATATTAATCTCATCTTAAAAATATCTTCACAGAAACATCTAGAATACTCTTCAATCAAATATCTGGGTACCGTGGCCTAACCAAGCTGACACATTAAATTAACCTTCATATGGTCCTATGTATTTCATCATAGCCTATGGAAATTTTCTTTGTATTAACAATTGTTTTGGATACATGTATATGCTAGGTTAAAATAAAGAGACATTAGGAAGAGGTGGGTGTGTCTCATGGGATGTCCCACAGTAGGAAGGAAAACACTGCCAGTAAACTGATGCATAAGGCAAAAACAAAAGGGGCAGTGATATTGTATAGGAATCTTATGGTACAGACATCTGTCTCAGCCCAACAGTGGATTATTTAAAATATGGAGAGTCAGCACTGTGTTCAATTGATATGCCTAAGATAAGTCTCTGTCTTTGTGCTTCACTTATTGCTGATGGTGACTGAATTTGACTTTCATTCCCTTCTGTAAACACAGATGGCTTTCACAGCTGACATCTCCTTATGCCTCTCAACATTTCTAGGTGGATGGCAGGGTTAGGTATTATTTATTCTGTTTCACAGAAGACACCAGGGCAGAGGGAGAAACTAAGCCAAGGCCCTAATGATACTGGCACAGTGACCCATATCTCCTGACAGTACTCCTGTGTCCTCTCCAGCAGACCCATTATGATGCAATGTAGTTCTACAGCCAGTGAGGAACAAGCGGATTGGAGCCAGAATACCTCAGAAATGTTAAGGAAGTGGAGGCACCGGGCATCTCTGAGGACAGGGGTTTGGAGTAAGTACAAACACCAATTTATTAAAGGGATATTTAGACCCCCAGATCCTTTCTATGACCTACTCAGTCAGATAACTGCTCCACTCTGAACCCAGGGGAACATGGGAGGTTTACGTTCTGGACAGATTTATTTAGGGAAGCTGTGGGCTTAGGTATACCAGACATAGAGGAGGGTGAGGTGAAGCATGACCCAAGGGAATTAGGTGAAATTCAGAACCCTTAATGTTGACCAGTCCAGTGCAGGCCATGCAGTCCTCTTAGCTGCCAGAGAACTCACAGGTACCTACCACCCCAGGCAGGGATATCTGTTTTGCTGATGCAGTCTTATTAGCCTATGAATCATATCTGATCTTGTAGAAAGTCTTGGGGTCAGCTGCAGACTGCCCTAGCTGCAGGTCACCCACACTAGTTTAAACTAAAAATGATCCAAAAGTGTTTTCAGCCCTTGGCAGAAGCGACCCAAAGAGATACAACCAGCATACACTTCTTCCATGGCCCCTATAATACCCAAACCCTACCAGGGGACCAAAACAGTCTTTAAGTGTCACGGGTACACTTCTGAGGGAAACAATAAGTTCACATTACAAGAACATTGATTAACTTTCCTTTCCAATTTCTGTCACACCCCTACAAAATTTCAGGAAGTTAGCTGGCTGTGCCTATTAATCATCATGACTGAAACCAGTGAAGACAGTTTTCCCAGCACCACTTATCGAAGAGACTGTCTTTTCTCCATTGTATATTCTTGCCTCCTTTGTCATAGATTAGGTGACCATAGATGCCTGGGTTTATCTCCGGGCCTTCTATCCTGTTCCATTGATGTATATTTCTGTTTTTGTGCCAGTACCATACTGTCTCGATTACTGCAGCTTTGTAATATAGTCTGAAGTCAGGGAGCCTGATTCCTCCAGCTCCATTTTTCTTTCTCAAGATGGCTTTGGCTATTGGGGTCTTTTGTGTTTCCATACAAATTGTAAATTTTTTTGTTCTAGTTCTCTGAAAAATGCCCTTGGTAATTTGATGGGGGTTGCACTGAATCTGTAGATCGCTTTGGATAGTACAGTCATTTTTGCAATATTGATTCTTCCAATCTAAGAACATGGTATATCTCTCCATCTGTTAGTGTCAACTTTGATTTCTTTCACCAGTATCTTATAGTTTTCTGAGTACAGGTCTTTTGCCTCCTTAGGTAGGTTTATTCCTAGGTATTTCATTCTTTATGTTGCAATGGTAAATGGGATTGTTTCCTTAATTTCTCTTTCTGATCTTTCATTGTTAGTGTATAGGAATGCAAGAGATATCTGTGCATTAATTTTGTATCCTGAAACTTTACCAAATTCACTGATGAGCTCTAGTAGTTTTCTGATGGCATCATTAGGATTTTCTATGTATAGTATCATGTCATCTGCAAACAGTGACAGTTTTACTTCTTCTTTTCCAGTTTGGATTACTTTTATTTCTTTTGCTTCTTTGATTGCCGTGGCTAGGACTTCCATATCTATGTTGAATAATAGTGGCAAAAGTGGATATCCTTGTCTTGTTCCTGATCTTAGAGGAAATGCTTTCAGTTTTTCACCATTGAGAATGATGTTTGCTGTGGGTTTGTCGTCTACGGCAGGGGTCTCCTACCCCCGGCAGTGGGCCGGTACCGGTCCATGGCCTGTTAGGAACCCGGCTGCACGGCAGGAGGTGAGTGGTGGGTGAGCGAGCAAAGCTTCATCTGCCACTCCCCATCACTCCCCATTGCTGGCATTACCAGCTGAACCATTGCTTGCATTACCGCCTGAACCATCCTCTCTATTGCTCACATTACTGCCTGAACCACCCTCACCCCCCGTCCGTGGAAATATTGTCTTCCATGAAACTGGTCCCTGGTGCCACAAATGTTGTTGGGGACCGCTGGTATATGGCATTTATTATGTTGCAGTAAGTTCCCTCTATGCCCACTTTCTAGAGAGTTTTTATCACAAAGGTGTGTTGAATTTTGTCAAAAGCTTTTTCTGCATCTACGAGATGATCATGTGGATTTTATTCTTCAATTTTTTAATATGGTGTACCACATTGATTTTTTTTAACATCTTTATTAGAGTGTAATTGCTTTACCATGGTGTGTCACTTTCTGCTTTATAACAAAGTGAATCAGTTATACATAAACATATGTCCCCGTATCTCTTCCCTCTTGCAACTCCCTCCCTCCCACCCTCCCTATCCCACCCCTCTAGGTAGTCACAAAGCACCGAGCTGATCTCCCTGTGCTATGTGGCTGCTTCCGACTAGCTATCTATTTTACGTTTGGTAGTGTATATATGTCCATGCCACTCTCGCACTTTGTCCCAGCTTACACTTCCCCCTCCCCATATCCTCAAGTCCATTCTCTAGTAGGTCTGCATCTTTATTCCCATCTTGCCCCTAGGTTCTTCTGACCATTTTTTTCTTTTAGATTCCATATATATGTGTTAGCACACGGTATTTGTTTTTCTCTTTCTGACTTCACTCTGTATGACAGTCTCTAGGTCCATCCACATCACTACAAATGACTCAGTTTCGTTCCTTTTTATGGCTGAGTAATATTCCATTGTATATATGTGCCACATCTTCTTTATCCATTCATCTGTTGATGGACATTTATGTTGCTTCCATGTCCTGGCTATTGTAAACAGAGCTGCAATGAACATTGTGGTACACGACTCTTTTTGAATTATGGTTTTCTCAGTGTATATTCCCAGCAGTGGGATTGCTGGGTCATATGCTAGTTCTATTTTTAGTTTTTTAAGGAACCTCCATAGTGTTCTCCATAGTGGCTGTATCAATTTACATTCCCACCAACAGTGGAAGTTGGTTCCCTTTTCTCCACACTCTCTCCTGCATTTATTGTTTGTTGATTTTTTTCAGCCCCCACATTCAGGGTTGTCATCGTTACATAGTTTCTAACAGATATCACTTGAAAAGAAGATTACTGGATGAAATTTGAAAAATTTAGTTATGTTCACATCTTTATATATTCTCTCATGATTTCTAAAGCATTTGTTTCTTTTCCAACACCCAGAGTATATGGCATTGTATCACAAAAGGGAGTTGATTTGTCTGGAGGAGAGCAAGTAAATGAAGTATACTTGCAAAGCACCTTATAAAATGATTTTTATGTTATATATGCATTGAGATCTCAATGTATAAAATCTTACTATACATTGAATTGGGCGATTGGGATTGACATGTATACACTGATGTGTATATAATTGATGACTAATAAGGACCTGCTGTATAAAAACAATAAATAAAATAAAATTCAAAAAAAAAAGAATGCATGAAACAAAAACGAATCAACTACTAGGTCACAAAACCTCAACTAAGCCTGGGTGGAAATGGTAAAAGTCATATTCTCTGACTACAATATATCAATAAAAAAGCTGTAATTTAATGACAACAGTTTAAAGAAAAAGGCTCACCATTGTGTAAAATGGGAAAGAAACATGTCCTAAATAATTGTTTGGTTAAAAGAAATCCAAAGCTACCGGTAAAGAATATTGAGAACATTAAAAAAATAAGAACTCGTTCCATTAAAATGTAGAAGACATGGCAAATTTATATGGAGGCAAACGCATAACCTCTTATACTTTATTATTTAATGGGGAATAACAATTTAAAAGAACAAGCACTTTAACAAAAATAAAATGGAAGATGTTAGAGCAATGAAAATAATAAACTAGAAACTGAAAAAAAATAAATCTTACTATACATACCCCCCGACCCCCCACACACACAATGCAGAGATGCAATGAGGCAATAGAGAATGTTAGTAGTGATACTATTGAACAGTGGAATTCAAGTGATTTTTATTTAATTACCTATATTTTTTTCTCTAATGTCCAGGGTTTAGCAAAAATTCTCCTTGCCTGTCAAGAAGGCAAGAAATGGTAATTCTTTACAAAACTGGAAAATATGCTTAAAATTTTTTAATTACCTTTATTTCACCTATCAAAGATGTTAAAATTCCATTTTTCCTTTTATTTAAAAACACAGGAAAGTTTAAATAGGAAGACACAAATGATCTGTTCTTCACCAACGCACACCAAAAATAAATCATTGCTAAGATACTGATAGTTTCTTCTCTTCTTTCTGCTGTGTATCCATGAAAACTGAGATTTTAATTATTAAACGATATTTGGATTCAGGTTTGTCTCATCGCTTTGGGAGTCACCTTGATTTTTCCCATATAGTTAAACAGTGGTTACAAAACTATTTACTGAAATAATGCTTATTCTCCCCAGTGATTGAAAATGTCTTATTTATCATTTTGCTAATACTTGTGTGACGTTGCTACTGTTTCTTGTATTTAGCTTCTACTCACAGGCCTTGTGTCAAGATGAATGCATGTTTACATATGGCAGTGTGAGTATGGCAACCCAGTTTTTCTCGGGTTGCAAGGGCCAGATGATGTGATATTGATTTATTCAAGGTGCTGTTCATGATTGGCAACACCCTGGGAACTCAGATCTCTTGACTTTGGCACCAATGTTCTGTCTAGTAGACTCATCATTATACTTTGTGCCTCTTCATTTTCTTGATTTCCAAGGGTTCAACTACAACATAGGACATAAAACTGAGCAAACATCAAAGTACAGGGATTAAAGGAAAAGGCTTTCTTAATCAGTGTCTTGTGTTTCAGGAGCTGGAGGTGGAAGACATCCACGCAATTCATGGGCCTCCAAGGTATACAACTACAGGTTAAAATAAGGGGACCGAAGAGCACAATGAACTGAGCCCTTTGTCTTTAAACTTAGGATAAGATGTTTTAGTATTTTTATTCATGGTATTTTTTCATTTCATGTTGTGTAACCTGAGTTTTGTACTTATACTAACAGTGGATAAAAGAAAGAACTGAATTGATTGGTTTTCCATCTTTCCCCTTTAATTTTTCTTGTTGAAGAAATGTGGCATGTCATTGTTTAAGTACAAGATGAACCTTGGGATCTGGCTAAATATGTTTCTAAAATTGTGGCGAGTCACTGTGTGAACAGAAAGGAATGGAACAGAGAGAAAGGACAGCCTGATAGGGCAAGATCAACAGTGCCAGTGCAGTCACTGTCCAAAAGACACCTTAAGTGAATCAGAGAATAGCAGCCGAACCAGACAAGACTGAATGGTAAATAAGCATTTAGACAGATGTGGTCTGGTGTATGCAACATTATAAATGCAGTGAAAAAAAAAGATATTTACTACTGCCCAGGAAGGGAAAATGGAAAGAATAGACAATTGATAAAAGAAGAAATTCAGTAAACAGAGGAAAAATGTTCAATCCTCCCAATTATCTAAGACATTTTAATGTATACAATAGGAGCAGCCTTTTGACTTTCACAATGACAGACTGCCACATGGTAAGCACTCAATAAACATTTGTTGGCAAATGAAGGAGCACGTATAAGAAGGGTTGTCTACATCTGGCAGTGACATCTTGGATCATTCAAAGAGCTCTGAATTGCCTAGCTGAACACTCTCTAACAAAGGTTTATTTTATCACAGCATTATTCAATTTGTTGGGGCAGATCCTACAATTGTCACAAAACTTTTTTCTATTTTAATAAAGACAAATATAGAAATTAATGTTTCTCCTTATTTGTTTCTGAGCTAATGGAAATGGCATGAGGACTTTTCCTGTTCACTTAGGAGTGTAGAAGTAGGATGAAGCTATTAAATGCAGCAATTATATCATTTAGGAGATTTAGACTTAATGGGTTCACCTACTTGTCAGACTGTGTTTCTGAAGATAATTTCCAAATAAAAGCAACCCAAGCTCAAACAGAGTGGGGTGAAAAGGGTCTCCTAGCTCGAGGATCTAATGGGGGGGTTAAGGAGGGGACAGATGTTCATATCTTAATGCCCACCACAGACTTCAACCCTAAACCATGCCCTGTATATGCATTGGGACATCACTTAAGGAAGAACCCTGGGAGTCTTCCCCAGGGCTGTGTGAAGAGACAAATGATAGGGCTTATAGGGACTACTAGAGTGATGATATTTCCTTTCTTTCTGCAGGCTGTCAATGACCCAGATGAGGAACCCGTGGCCTTTGTTGTTTTGATTGATATTATTGAGAACAAATCTCAAGTCAGTGGCTTGTCAAGCCAACCTGCTGCTCCCCATGAGTCTTGGAAGACCCCATTCAGGAGAGCCCTGGATTGCTTCACAAGATGCTTTGGGTGAGAACTATGCCCCACCTTCTAACTCTCTGATTTCTCCCTTCCAAAATGTCTCCCCTTTCTGATAAAACAGGAGAATCCCCAGGTCTCCTGACTTCAAGGTTCTCCCAGATCAGCTGACCTTCCATTTTCCTTTGTAGGATATAATACACATAAAAATTCCATGGCCTGGAACCATGCATGCTGCAAACACAGACCCATGAATGGATATAAATACACCTCTACTGCCACATTCCCCTCTTCTGTTCCATTGGTTGTTTTGTAATAAATGCTGGCATGCTTGGTTATTTTTGCTTCATCATATTTGTAGTGTCTATCAATACAGACAGCAACCTCAGGTGGGATGGGGTTGTCAGGATTGGTGAGGGTGGGGAGTTAACCGTGAGGAGCTACCACTTTACTTAGCCCTATGAAGCTATACTTCCACCATCTAGGGGCAGTACTGCCTGTTCCTGAGTCACTGATGGAATAGGACTGTGACCAGTGGACAGTGTTTATTTTTCCCACAGATGTCAGTTCTCACCTTGAGTATGACCATTCCATGTAGAAGTTAGGAAGAAATAATCTCTCCCCAACCCTTAGCTCTCTAGATATACCAGCACATCATATAGTAGGCAGATGAGCTGTGATTTGAGGGGACCATTAGGCGACAAGTTGTCTCAGGATTCTAGAGAAAGGCCTTAAACTTTTTATTGTAATCAGTTTACAATCATCTCCAATATATCCTTAAACTGAACCCCACCAACATAGCACACCACCCCCAACATCAGGTTGTTCTTTCTCATATTAGGATGATTTTCCCCTTCCTCAGCTGCCCTTGGTAGGTATTGAAACATAATATTTTCCAAGAAAGAGGAAAGAATTTGGAGCATGAATGAACCTAACTCCCACAGACCTGGAGGAGACCTCCAGAGAATTTGTTTTAGGAATTTTCAAAATACATATTCCAGAGTAAACATGTATATTACTTACTAGATAGAATTAACAAGCCAAAAGCACATGCCACAATCAGCCACTTATACATATAAATCTGTAAATGAGTAGCAGTTATTTACAATTTGGAGAACACAGAAAAAACTCTTTCCAAAATCTGATGCAAACTATGAACTCTCTTCACAGAACAGTTCTTAGGCAGTCCACGATATTTTGCACAGAATTTCCCTGGAGAATTCAATCAATACATAGCAAAAATTAATACCAAACATACACAAAGTTTATAAGAAAATAAAGGAGGGAACACATCTTAACTCATTTTATGAGGCCAGCATTATCTTGATACTAAAATTCACAAAGATATTAAAAGAAAACTACAGGTCAATATTACTCATTAGCATAAATGCAAAAATCCTTAACAAAATACTATCAAATTGAATCTACTGTTACATAAAAGAGGATAATACATCATGAACAAGTGAAGGTTAACTCAGAATGCAAGACTGGTTCAACATTAAAAATCAAAATTGAAGGGCTTCCTTGATGGCGCAGTGGTTGAGAGTCTGCCTGCCGATGCAGGGGACGCGGGTTCGTGCCCCGGTCCGGGAAGATCCCACATGCCGCGGAGCGGCTGGGCCCGTGAGCCATGGCCGCTGAGCCTGCGCGTCCGGAGCCTGTGCTCCGCAACGGGAGAGGCCACAACAGTGAGAGGCCCGCGTACCGCAAAAATAAAAAATCAAAATAGAAAACTTCAGCTCCGTAAAGGACTCTGTGATGAGGATAAAAGAAAGCTACATGCTAGGAGAAAAGATTTGCAAAGCACATATCTGACAAAGGACTTGTATCTAGAATACATATTTTTTTAAACCTCAAAATTGACAGTAAAAAAATCCTCTAATTAGAAAATGGGCAAAGGACATGAACAGACATTTCACTGAAAAGGATATATAAATGGCAAGTAAACACACGACAAGATGTTCATTAGCCATTAGGGAAATGAAAATTAAAACCACAATAAGGTATCACTACACATCTTTCTGAATGGCTAAAATAAAAAATAGTGACAACAACAAATGCTGACAAGGAAGCAGAGAAGCTGAATTACTCATACGTTGCTGGTAGGAATGTAAAACGAAACAGTTACTCTTTTTTTTTTTTTTTTTTTTTGAAACAGTTACTCTTGAAAACAGTTTGGCAGTTTCTAAAACAAAAAACAAAAAACAACTGAACATGTAACTACCATATGACCCAGCAAATGCACTCCTGGGCATTTATCCCAGATAAATGCAAGTTCATGTTCACACAAAAATCTGAGCACATTTATTTATAGTAACTTTATTTGTAATAGCCCAAAATTGGGAACAACCAAAATGTCCTAGGTAGCTAAATGACACAGTAAACAAAGTGTGGTATATCCATACTGTGGAATACTAGTCAACAATAAAAGAGAATGAACTGTTTATATACACAACAACTTGGATTTTTCTAAGGACTTTATGCTCAAAGTAAAAGCTGGTCTGAAAAGATCATATACTGTATGAGTTCATTTATATAGTTTTCTTGAAGTTATGAAAGTCAAAATGACAAAGTTATAGAAATGAAGAACAAATTAGTGGTTGCCAGGGGTTATGGGTAGAGTGGCGGACAGGGAAGGGTGGCTATACAAGGGCAACTTGTGGTATCCTGGTGATAATAGAAATACCCTGTATCTTGACTGTGGTAGCGGACTCATGAACTTAAAAAATTGAAATCGAATGTGGCAAAATCTAAAAGAAACGACCGCACACGCACACACACACATACACGAGTAGATGTAAAACTAGGAAAATGTGTTTAAGATCAGTGGATTGCATCAATGCCAATATCCTGCTTGTGACAGGGTACTATAGTTTGTCAAGATGTTATTATTGAGGTAAATTGGACAAAATGCATACAGGACCATTCTGTATTATTTCTTAAAAATGCATCTAAAGAGGGAGGAGGTATGGAGATATATGTATACATAAAACTGATTCAGTTTGTTATACAGCAGAAACTAACACAACTTTGTAAAGCAATTATACTCCAATAAAGATGTTAAAAAAAGCATCTACATTTATCTAAAAATAAAAGTTTAATTAAAAAAAAGATGACATTGAAAGCTGGCCTTCATCCCTTGCTGGACGTTATATTCCTCTTAATACTACTATCAGTCACTTTGCAACCCAGGTAGATATGGTGGAGAGCAAAGGAGAAGGATTTCAGGAACCTGGTCCTCCAAGATTTCATCAAGCCACTGGAGCAACAAAATCTAAATCCTTCCTAAACTCTGGACTTCCTATTATTCAAGATAATACTCTCCTCATGGTTTAAGCCAATTTGAGTGATTTTTTGTTATTTGCTGCCTAAAATATCCTTAATGATATTCAGATAATCTGTGGGTGCTGTTTTCATTTGATTTGCTATAGGGTTACACATGAAGATTTTTAAAAGTGTGTCTAATATGTCCAAGAATGTCTCTTTCATTGATTTTTCCCCCCTAGAATGTGTTTAGTTCTCTTGATCTGCATGCTCACAACTTTTTCTGACTTGGCCAGATGTTCCTCACTTACACTTTTGAGTATTGCTCCAGTTGCAGCAAGTGTGAATCCTCCTCAGGACACCCCTAATCTAGGGCCCTTTCCCTGTTCTCCCTTGTGATCATTGTTCTTGTCATCCTTTTCACCTATCTACTTTTTGCAACCGATTGTTTAATTTCGTTGGCACCATTAATATATGCTTTTCCTTTTTATACATGATACATTGTTTTTTTCTGCTGCTTCAAATGTGGATTTTAAATCTGCTACTACATTTTATTTTACCTGTCACTTTACTGATAAAGAAACTCTGGTTGGAAGGTTAAAGGAAATTGCACAAGGGTGCACTGCTGGAAGATAGCTGAAGTGGGATTCAAACTCAGATATGTCTAACTCTAAAGCTGATGCTTTGCACCACAGTGCTATTCTGAGTTGCTGGTTGATAAACAGGGAGGTAAGTCAGTGCCTGTGTCGCTGCTTAAATTTATAATTAAAACCTTCAAGTAGAAATTAGAGGTGAGGTTATTTTAAAATCTGACAGGCTCATGACTGTGGCAAAGTGGACAGATAGCTTATGCAAGAAGATTCATACTGGCAGGTTAGGCACTTTTTCATTCTCTCCCTCTTAGAATGAAGGAGGAAGGAATCTTTTTACTGTCTATTGCTGTAGCAACGCACTGATCCCCATAAATAAGGGTCTCCCACAATGCTGGGGGTGAAGGGGATTCTAATACGTGAATCACAAGAGGATTGACCATATGGATAGAATCAGATAGCTCATCGGACAGCCCTACTTTCCTCCTCCCTGCTCCCATCACTGAAACTCACAAGCAAGCCTATTGCATCTCACCCTGTCCCTGGTTTCCCTTCTCTTGGTTCCGCCCTCTGTCTCATTCTAGGTTCCGAGGCACTGTTATGTACTGAATGTCTGTGTCCTCCCCAAATTCATGCATTAAAGCCATAATCTCTACTGTGATAGTATTTGGAGGTGGGACCTTTGGGAGATAATCTGGTTTATATGAGGTAATGAGGATGGAGCCCTCATGAATCTGATAGTGCCCTTATAAGAAAAAGAGAGAAAAGTTCTCTCTCTTTCTCTCTACAAACACGCAGTGAAGAATGTCCATGTGAACACACATCAAGAAGGTGGCTGTTCGAAAGAGACTCACAGATATAGAAAACAAACTTATAGTTACCAAAGGGGAAGTGGGGGATAAACTGGGAGTATGGTATTGACAGATGCACACTACCATATACAAAATAGATAAGCAATCAAGATTTACTGTATAGCACAGGGAACTAGATTCAATATCTTGCAATAAACTGTGATGCAACAATAAGGGAAAAGAAGAATATATATATATATATATATACATTCATATATATATATTCAGTTATATGTTTTGAATAATTGAATCACTTTGCTGTATACCTGAAACTAACACAATATTGTAAATCAACTATACTTCAATCAATCAATCAAAAAAAAAGGTTAGTAAGGAAGTAGGCCTTCACCAAGAACTGAAGAAAAAGGAAGAAGGATCCTAAAGGCAATTCAGATATCATCAGGGCTGCTACGCCCACCACAGACCCAGAGTGCACAGGCCCAGAGTACACAGCTGTCTCCACCTTGGTTTCAAAGGGCAGGATCACTACAGAGAGCTGCAGCATGGGCTGGGCCTTCATAGAGAGTCATGTGGGCTGTGTCCTGCCTAGCTGAAGGGAGGGTTCCCCAATGAGTCGTAGGTGTGATGCTGCCTCCCCATTGGGCCTGAAGGGTGGAGCCAAAGAGGATTATTCTCCTGCCTTAAGATCTAATCATATTTGCCTTGCTGGGTTTTGGACTTGCTTGGGACCTATCACCCCTTCCTTCTTTCCTGTTTCTCCCTTTTGGAGTGGAAATGTCTATCCTATGTTCATGACACCATTACATTTTGGAAGCATGTAATTTGTTTGGTTTCATATGTTCACAGCCGGCGAGGAATTTTCATCAATATGAATCATACCTTGAGTCTCATCTATATTTGATTTAAATAATATTTAGATGAGCCTTTGGACTTCAGACTTGAGACTTGATGCTGCAATGGGTTAGGACTTTGGGTCTATTGGGATGGAATGAAAGTATTTAATACGTGAGGACATGAATTTTGGGGAGCCAGGTATAAAATGTTATGAACTAAATGTATCCCCCCACCAAGCTCATGTCTTTCACTAATCCCCAATATGATGGTATTCGGAATGGAGCCTTTGGGAGGTATTTAGGCTTAGATGAGGTCATGAGGGTTGGGACCCTCATAATAATATTGGTGTCCTTGTAAGAAGAGGAAGAGAGAAGAGATCTCTCCATCTCTCTCCATATGCGTGCACCAAGGAAACCATGTGAGCATATTTCAAGAAGGAAACTGTCTAGAAGCCAGGAAGTGGGGTATTACCCACTGAGTCTGCTAGCACCTTGACTTTGTACTTCCTGGTCTCCAGAACTGTGAGAAATAAATATCTGTTGTTTAAGCCACCTACTCTATGGTATTTTATTCTAACAGCCCAAACTAAGACTAGTGTATTTATACACTTACCTTTATGTGAGCCTTCTCTGTCATTCCTTTTTCACACATAGGTCAAAAGAAGTCTCTTTGCTCAGATGTCTTTCTTATTCCCTTTTTTCTCAAGGTTGACTAACTGCCACTTTTCCAGGTTGGCACCTCTTTTCTATTTCCCTTGTTCAAACCCTGATGAAAGATTGGCACAAATACTACATACTTGTGTAATCCTGAGCACAGATGTGGGTAGTAGTCGAGTGGGTGGTGGTGATTCTATGAATCTCCTTTTTATTCCAAGGTTCTAGGGCCTCTCCAGAAGGCCAAAGGCTCTACAATATTGATTTGAATTAAATAATTTTACTCTTTTCAAATGACTTGTTTAGCTATAACCACTTGTTAATGTGTCAACTCAAGTACAGCAAGTTAGGGAGACCCATTATAAGCAAGGTGTGGAAGGAATGATTTACACTGTTTGTGCTAGAATGTCAAGCTTTACACACACATGCAGAAACACACACACATACTCAAACAAACACACATCTATATTCTTATAAATTTTAGATGAGTAGAATTAATTCCTTTGATTACTTACATTGGGAAGTATCATGTAGCCCAAGCAAACAACTACCAGCAGGTCATGTGCCTATACAATAAAGCTAATCTCAAATAAGTCAGACTTCCAAAAGTTAAGATGTAAATATAGTATGCTTACTGTAATAAAGAGTCTGATGTTTGACTGCTTACATCTTTCAAGCTCCACACTTACCTCCTCCTCTTCCTCATCTGGGCAAGGTGCTAAGAAAGCCTAGGAGCTCCCTCCTTTTGTGCTAGTGGGAAGTTTAAACCATGCAGGGGACCCTCACCCCAGTCTCACCTTTTTACCACAAAACCAGTCTCTTATATTTGCTCCATCAAGTCATTTCCAGACCTACATGGGAGCCTGCCCTATTCTCCATGAAAGTCCATTGTTTGAGTAAAAAAAGAAATCTCTTTATACCCTCTTAATGCATGTGTGGCATCATCAGTCTCACCATCTAAACCAGTCTTGGATGGAATGGGTTCACCCTGATTCTTCAGGATGACCACCACAATTGACACCGTGAGAAGGGTATCTAGAAGATGACCATCACCACTAGGCCTTTCTTCTCTTACTTTGGCTTGCTAACTGGCTCTGTTATCTGCTGGCTAGCATGCTTTTTGAGTTATGCTGCTATCTGCTGGCAAGCTTATGCTTTTAGCTGTGCAGGGTCTTCAGGATTGAAATTCACTATACAACACCTATTTAGAGGAGGAGTCATTATCTCCACTGTTTCTCCATTTAACAGCCCAATTTAGCCTGTTCTTAAACCTGGAAAATACAAATGGTACACTTTGGTGAATTTCCACAACCCACCTAATAAGGTCCCAACACCCAATATTATTGAAACTACTGACTCCATCCAATCAAAAACTGGTAAATAATTTGCAGCTACAGATTTGGCTAATATATTCTGCTCAATGCCTATTTTAACAGCTTTTCAGTTGCAGTTTGCATTCACCTTCAAAGGGACACAGTACAAATTTACCTGGCTATCCATGGACGCCTCAACAGCTTTGCCATCATACACAATCTTTTCAGGTGTATAATTTCCCATTACTGCTATTATAAATTATTATAAACTTAGTGGCTTAAAGCAATACACACTTTATTACCTTACAGTTACAGTGGTCAGATTTCCAAAATGTATCTCACAGGGCTAAAATCAAGGTGTCAGCAGGGCTGCATTCTTTCTAGGGGATAATCTGCGGGGGGTTTTTTTTGTTTGTTTAGGTTTGGTTTTTTTGCCTTTTACAGTTTCTAGAGGCAGCCCACATTCCTTGGCTCATGGCCCCCTTCCATCCTAAAATCAGAAATAGCATCACTTCAAACACTGCTTCTATTATTACAACTTTTCTGACTCTGATTCTCCTACATCCCTCTTTTACTTATAAACACTTTGTGATTACACTGAGCCTACTAAACGGATAAACCAGGATAACCTCCTTATCTCAATATCTGTAACTTGTATCACACCTGCAAATCCCCCCCTTTTTTTGAGATGTCTGGTGTTCCTTAATTAACAGTAATTTTTTAAAACATTTTTATTGGAGTATAATTGTTTACAATGGTGTGTTAGTTTCTGCTTTATAACAAAGTGAATCAGCCATACATATACATATATCCCCATATCTGACCCTTTTGCCATGCAAGATAACATATTCACAGTTTCTAGGGATTAGGGCATGGTCATTTTGTGGGGGGAGCCATCGTTCTGCATACCAGAGTGCAAGATATTAACTACATCCAATTTTCTCCAAGAGCATAGGTGTGACATTACAATGATGTCATACTCCTCCAAGCATATCATTTGACTCATTCAGGACATAAAACATTGATAAAGGAGGACAAAAAAGGAGACGGGCCATTGTCACACACATAAGTGTCTCACTACTTCAGTTAAATTCTTGAAAATTATCTGATAAGCTGAGGGCTGCTCTATCTCTGGCATTGTCAAAGAAACAGCTATTGGCATTCAGCACTCACAATGTTAAGACAAACACAACATCTTTTAGGTACTTTTGGTTCTAGAAGCAACAGATTTTCTCATTTACAAATTTTGCTTAAGCTCATTTCTTCTCTTATTTGCAAATAAACTCACTACAAAGTGTAACCTCCTATAATAAAAAGCTCTAGACTCTATACAAATTGCAATACAACAGGTATTCCCATTAGTGACAGCAGAAACTCCTTCACTATAGAGGCTTGTGTACATTCCTTTCATGCCTTCTGGCGTCTCTGACAATGATGGTCATAAGTTGCCCACACATTTCTGGTGCAAAAATCTGCTCTTCTCCAACCCATGCTACACAGCCTTAAAGTGACTACTGCTGGCCAAATACTGAGCCCTTCTGGGAATGGAGGGTATCACAGGACTGCACTTATGACTTTCTACATCTAGTTACCCATTATGCCTCAATTCATGGATATAGGAACTCTACAGAACTTATATGGCCACAGAGGCCCTTTTATTGAAATAAAATGGTACTTACATGATAGATCCAAACCTGAGCCCTCTGGTGTATCACACCGACAAGAGGAAATGATTTCCTTCTCCTCAGTCCCTTGACAGATCCAATGGTGCCAGAGGGGGTCCACTTCTCTTAGAACCCATTGGCCACCTGGGGACCCCGTTGGGAACAACTGAATGATTAGAAATGGGAGTCGATGTGCTACATGGTGGTATTGCTGCCATTGCATATGATAGTGCCTGCTGGAGAGCTGATGCTATCCATCCCATAACTGAGACATCACTGATAAAGGATGGGATCTAAAGGTCAGGATAATTGGCCAAACTTCAGGCAGTCATTTGCTGGCCATCTTGTCTGAGCAATGGCAACAATTCATGGTCCAAAGTTGCCCCAATTGGGGCAAAGAACTCTGCAAATTTCTTGCCTTATAGGTAAAGATAACCAAAATATAAATCAAAGTTGCACATTTCTCTGTACATAGTGGAGTCAGAACACAAAACTATACCAAAACTCTTCTAACTCCCTTCAGAATTCCAGACATCACTGATGGAAAGTAGAAGTTGTATTGAATGACTTATTCAAGAACTCAATGTTGTATATTTTGAGAAGTTAAAGAGTAACTTGAACATTTACTGGCCTCAGGCCACAAGTCCCATAGAGTGCCATAATGCTTAGTTAAACAGGTTTGAATTCAATTAAATGCAATATAACATATTTCAGTCATGAGTAAAATATCAGAGGTGAATTTTAATAAATAATCTGACTCCATTTTTGATGTTTGATTACTGAGAATATTTAGGCCCCACACCTCTCCTTCTCCCTCTTGCCCTGCATCTGGGCAAACAAGTAAGAATGTCTGAGTGCTCTGTGCCATGGTGCCTGTGGGGATGTTCAAACTATGCAAACCCCCAGCCCATGTGTGGAAACCCTCATCTGGTCCTACTCCCTAAACATAATAAAAAACAAGGTCGCTTCTCCTCCTTTCACGGAAGCCAATCTAGACCATCTTGGCTGTCTACCCTACTATCCTCAGAAAGTTAAAGTGTGTGAAGAATCAACCTATTAAGTTTTACTTTATATATCTATGATATCCTCAGTTGCCACATTAGATCCGATTTTGTGTAAATAAGAGCTGATCCCAAACTCCAGAAGCCACCACAAATAGTCAAATAGTTGGATCTACATGAATGATAAATGAGCATTGGTGAAGGGATAAATGAATGTAAAATAAAATTTGTAACTTTTTCTTATTCTTAATTTATCAAGAAGATAAATGGTTTTAATAAACCATCTTGGATGGAGCACAAACACTGTACCTACTATGCAGAGTCCTTAAATCGTCTAGGAAGCCCCTTCGCGGGCGGAGACTGCGGGAGGCGGAGGGGGGAGCTTCGAAGCTGTGGAGGAGTGCACAGCAACGGGTGCGGAGGGCAAAGCGGGGAGATTCCCGCACAGAGGATCGGTGCCGACCGGCACTCACCAGCCCGAGAGGCTTGTCTGCTCACCCGCCGGGGCGGGCGGGGCTGCGACCTCAGGCCGGAGCGCAGGGAGAGGACTGGGGTTGGCGGCTTGAACATAGCCAGAAGGGGTTAGTGCACCACAGCTAGCCAGGAGGGAGTCCGGGGAAAAGCCTGCACCTGCAGAAGAGGCAGGAGACTTTTCCTTCCCTCTTTGTTTCCTGGGGCGTGAGGAGAGGGGTTTAAGAACGCTGCTTAAAGGAACTCCAGAGACGGGCGCGAGCCGCGGCTAAAAGCGCGAACCCCAGAGACGGGCGCGAGCCGCGGCTGAAAGCGCGGAATCCAGAGACGGGCGCAAGCCGCGGCTAAAAGCGCGGACCCCAGAGGCGGGCGGGAGACGTTAAGGCTGCTGCTGCCACCACCGAGGGGCCTGTGTGCGAGCACAGGTCACTCTCCACACCCGTCTTCCGCGGAGCCTGTGCAGCCCGCCACTGCCGGGTTCCCGGGATCCAGGGACAACTTCCCCGGGAGAGCGCACAGCGCGCCTCAGGCTGGTGCAAAGTCACGCCGGCCTTTGCCACCGCAGGCCCGCCCCGCACTCTGTGCCACTCCGTCCCCACCGGCCTGAGTGCGCCAGAGCCCCCAATCAGCGGCTCTTTTAACCCCATCCTGTCTGAGCAAAAAACAGACGCCCTCCAGCGATCTACACGCAGTGGCAGGGCCAAATCCAAAGCTTAGCCCTGGGAGCTGTGAGAACAAAGAAGAGAGAGGGAAATCTCTCCCAGCAGCCTCAGAAGCAGCGGATTAAAGCTCCACAATCAACTTGATGTACCCTGCATCTGTGGAATACCTGAATAGACAACCAATCATCCCAAATTAAGGAAGTGGACTTTAGGAGCAAGATCTATGATTTTTTCCCCTTTCCTCTTTTTGTGAATGTGTATGTGTATGCTTCTGTGTGAGATCTTGTCTGTATAGTCTTGCTTCCACCATTTGTCCTAGGGTTCTATCCGTCCATGTTTTTTTTTTAATTTTTTTTCTTAATAATTAATTTTAATAACCTTATTATACTTTACCTTCGTTCTTTCTTTCTTTCTTTCCGTCCTTCCTTCCCTCCTTTAGACAACGAATCATCCCAAATTGAGGAGGTGGTCTCTGACAGCAAGATTTAGGATTTTTCCCCATTTACCTCTTTTAGTGAGGGTGTATGTGTATGCTTCTGTGTAAGATTTTGTCTGTATAGCTTTGCTTCCAACATTTGTCCTAAGGTTCTTTCCGTCCCTTTTTTTTTTTTTCTAAATAAGAAGTTTTTAATTCAATAACTTTATTATACTGTATTTTATTTTTACTGTATCTTCTTTCTTTCTGTCTTTTTTCCTTCTTTCCCTCCTTCCTTCCCTCCTCCCTCCCTCCCTCCCTTCTTTCCTTCTTGCCTTCTTTCCTTCTTTGCTTCTTTCTTTCTTCCTTCCTTCCTACCCTCCTTTCCTTCTTTCTTTCCTCATACTTCTACTAATTCCCTCTACTTTTTCTCCCTTTTATCCTGAGCCTGTGGATGAAAAGCTTTTGGTGCTCCAGCCAGGAGGCAGGGCTCTGCCTCTGAGGTAGGACAGCCAACTTCAGGACACTGATCAACAAGAGACCTCCCAGCTCCACATAATATCAAACAGCGAAAATCTCCCAGAGACCTCCATCTTAACACCAGCACCCAGCTTCACTCAACGACCAGCAAGCCACAGTGCTGGAAAACCTATGCCAAACAACTAGCAAAACAGGAACACAACCCCACCCATTAGCAGAGAGGCTGCCTAAAATCATAATAAGGCCACAGACACCCCCAAACACACCACCAGACGTGAACCTGACCACTAGAGAGACAAGATCCAGCCTCATCCACCACAACACAGGCACTAGCCCCCTCCACCAGGAAGCCTACACAACCCACTGAACCAACCTTAGCCACTAGAGACAGACATCAAAAACAGGAGGAACCACAAACCTGCAGCCTGCAAAAAGGAGACCCCAAACACAGTAAGATAAGCAAAATGAGAAGACAGAAAAACACACAGCAGATAAAGGAGCAAGATAAAAATGCACCAGACCTAACAAATGAAGAGGAAATAGGCAGTCTACCTGAAAGAGAATTCAGAATAATGATAGTAAGGTTGATCCGAAATCTTGGAGATAGAATGGACAATAGATTGGACAAAATGCAAGAATCAGTTAACAAGGACCTAGAAGAACTAAAGATGAAACAAGCAACGATGAACAACACAATAAATGAAATTAAAAGTACTCTAGATGGGATCAATAGCAGAATAACTGAGGCAGAAGAACGGATAAGTGACCTGGAAGATAAAATAGTGGAAATAACTACTGCAGAGCAGAATAAAGAAAAAAGAATGAAAAGAACTGAGGACAGTCTCAGAGACCTCTGGGACAACATTAAACGCACCAACATTCGAATTATAGGGGTTCCAGAAGAAGAAGAGAAAAAGAAAGGGACTGAGAAAATATTTGAAGAGATTATAGTTGAAAACTTCCCTAATATGGGAAAGGAAATAGTTAATCAAGTCCAGGAAGCACAGAGAGTCCCATACAAGATAAATACAAGGAGAAATACGCCAAGACACATATTAATCAAACTGTCAAAAATTAAATACAAAGAAAGCATATTAAAAGCAGCAAGGGAAAAACAACAAATAACACATAAGGGAATCCCCATAAGGTTAACAGCTGATCTCTCAGCAGAAACCCTACAAGCCAGAAGGGAGTGGCAGGACATACTGAAAGTGATGAAGGAGAAAAACATGCAGCCAAGACTACTCTACCCAGCAAGGATCTCATTCAGATTTGATGGAGAAATTAAAACCTTTACAGACAAGCAAAAGCTGAGAGAGTTCAGCACCACCAAACCAGCTTTACAACAAATGCTAAAGGATCTTCTCTAGGCAAGAAACACAAGAGAAGGAAAAGACCTATAATAACGAACCCAAAACAATTTAGAAAATGGGAATAGGAACATACATATCGATAATTACCTTAAATGTAAATGGACTAAATGCTCCCACCAAAAGACACAGATTAGCTGAATGGATACAAAAACAAGACCCTTATATATGCTGTCTACAAGAGACCCACTTCAGACCTAGAGACACATACAGACTGAAAGTAAGGGGATGGAAAAAGATATTCCATGCAAATGGAAGCCAAAAGAAAGCTGGAGTAGCAATTCTCATATCAGACAAAATAGACTTTAAAATAAGGACTATTAAAAGAGACAAAGAAGGACACTACATAATGATCAAGGGATCGATCCAAGAAGAAGATATAACAATTGTAAATATTTATGCACCCAACATAGGAGCACCTCAATACATAAGGCAAATACTAACAGCCATAAAAGGGGAAATCGACAGTAGCACATTCATAGTAGGGGACTTAAACACCCCACTTTCACCCATGGACAGATCATCCAAAATGAAAATAAATAAGGAAACACAAGCTTTAAATGATACATTAAACAAGATGGACTTAATTGATATTTATAGGACACTCCATCCAAAAACAACAGAATACACATTTTTCTCAAGTGCTCATGGAACATTCTCCAGGATAGATCATATCTTAGGTCACAAATCAAGCCTTGGTAAATTTAAGAAAATTGAAATTGTATCAAGTATCTTTTCTGACCACAACGCCATGAGACTAGATATCAATTACAGGAAAAGATCTGTAAAAAATACAAACACATGGAGGCTAAACAATACACTACTTAATAATGAAGAGATCACTGAAGAAATCAAAGAGGAAATCAAAAAATACCTAGAAACAAATGACAACGGAGACACAACGACCCAAAACCTGTGGGATGCAGCAAAAGCAGTTCTAAGGGGGAAGTTTATAGCAATACAAGCCCACCTTAAGAAGCAGGAAACATCTCGAATAAACAACCTAACCTTGCACCTCAAGCAATTAGAGAAAGAAGAACAAAAAAACCCCAAAGCTAGCAGAAGGAAAGAAATCATAAAAATCAGATCAGAAATAAATGAAAAAGAAATGAAGGAAACAATAGCAAAGATCAATAAAACTAAAAGCTGGTTCTTTGAGAAGATAAACAAAATAGATAAACCACTAGCCAGACTCATCAAGAAAAAAAGGGAGAAGACTCAAATCAATAGAATTAGAAATGAAAAAGGAGAGGTAACAACTGACACTGCAGAGATAAAAGAGATCATGAGAGATTACTACAAGCAACTCTATGCCAATAAAATGGACAATCTGGAAGAAATGGACAAATTCTTAGAAATGCACAACCTGCCAAGACTGAATCAGGAAGAAATAGAAAATATGAACAGACCAATCACAAGCACTGAAATTGAAACTGTGATTAAAAATCTTCCAACAAAGAAAAGCCCAGGACCAGATGGCTTCACAGGCGAATTCTATCAAACATTTAGAGAAGAGCTAACACCTATCCTTCTCAAACTCTTCCAAAATATAGCAGAGGGAGGACCACTCCCAAACTCCTTCTACGAGGCCACCATCACCTTGATACCAAAACCAGACAAGGATGTCACAAAGAAAGAAAACTACAGGCCAATATCACTGATGAACATAGATGCAAAAATCCTCAACAAAATACTAGCAAACAGAATCCAACAGCACATTAAAAGGATCATACACCATGATCAAGTGGGGTTTATTCCAGGAATGCAAGGATTCTTCAATATACGCAAATCTATCAATGTGATAAACCATATTAACAAATTGAAGGAGAAAAACCATATGATCATCTCAATAGATGCAGAGAAAGCTTTTGACAAAATTCAACACCCATTTATGATAAAAACCCTGCAGAAAGTAGGCATAGAGGGAACTTTCCTCAACATAATAAAGGCCATATATGACAAGCCCACAGCAAACATCATCCTCAATGGTGAAAAACTGAAAGCATTTCCACTAAGATCAGGAACAAGACAAGGTTGCCCACTCTCACCACTATTATTCAACATTGTTTTGGAAGTTTTAGCCACAGCAATCAGAGAAGAAAAGGAAATAAAAGGAATCCAAATCGGAAAAGAAGAAGTAAAGCTGTCACTGTTTGCAGATGACATGATCCTATACATAGAGAACCCTAAAGATGCTACCAGAAAACTACTAGAGCTAATCAATGAATTTGGTAAAGTGGCAGGATACAAAATTAATGCACAGAAATCTCTGGCATTCCTATACACTAAGGATGAAAAATCTGAAAGTGAAATCAAGAAAACACTCCCATTTACCATTGCAACAAAAAGAATAAAATATCTAGGAATAAACCTACCTAAGGAGACAAAAGACCTGTTTGCAGAAAATTATAAGACACTGATGAAAGAAATTAAAGATGATATAAATAGATGGAGAGATATACCATGTTCTTGGATTGGAAGAATCAACATTGTGAAAATGACTCTACTACCCAAAGCAATCTACAGATTCAATGCAATCCCTATCAAACTACCACGGGCATTTTTCACAGAACTAGAACAAAAACTTTCACAATTTGTATGGAAACACAAAAGACCCCGAATAGCCAAAGCAATCTTGAGAACGAAAGAAGGAACTGGAGGAATCAGGCTCCCTGACTTCAGACAATACTACAAAGCTACAGTCATCAAGACGGTATGGTACTGGCACAAAAACAGAAAGATAGATCAATGGAACAGGATAGAAAGCCCAGAGATAAACCCATGCACATATGGACACCTTATCTTTGATAAAGGTGGCAGTAATGTACAATGGAGAAAGGACAGCCTCTTCAATAAGTGGTGCTGGGAAAACTGGACAGGTACATGTAAAAGTATGAGATTAGATCACTCCCTAACACCATACACAAAAATAAGCTCAAAATGGATTAAAGACCTAAATGTAAGGCCAGAAACTATCAAACTCTTAGAGGAAAACATAGGCAGAACACTCTATGACATAAATCAAAGCAAGATCCTTTCTGACCCACCTCCTAGAGTAATGGAAATAAAAACAAAAATAAACAAATGGGACCTAATGAAACTTCAAAGCTTTTGCACAGCAAAGGAAACCGTAAACAAGACCAAAAGACAACCCTCAGAATGGGAGAAAATATTTGCAAATGAAGCAACCGACAAAGGATTAATCTCCAAAATTTACAAGCAGCTCATGCAGCTCAATAACAAGAAAACAAACAACCCAATCCAAAAATGGGCAGAAGACCTAAACAGGCATTTCTCCAAAGAAGATATACAGACTGCCAACAAACACATGAAAGAATGCTCAACATCATTAATCATTAGAGAAATGCAAATCAAAACTACAATGAGATATCATCTCACACCAGTCAGAATGGCCATCATCAAAAAATCTAGAAACAATAAATGCTGGAGAGGGTGTGGAGAAAAGGGAACACTCTTGCACTGCTGGTGGGAATGTGAATTGGTTCAGCCACTATGGAGAACAGTATGGAGGTTCCTTAAAAAACTACAAATAGAACTACCATATGACCCAGCAATCCCACTACTGGGCATATACCCTGAGAAAACCAAAATTCAAAAAGAGTCATGTGGAGGAGGCGGAAGATGGCGGAAGAGTAAGACGCGGAGATCACCTTCCTCCCCACAGATACACCAGAAATACATCTACACGTGGAACAACTCCTACAGAACACCTACTGAAGGTTGGCAGAAGACCTCAGACCTCCCAAAAGGCAAGAAACTCCCCACGTACCTGGGTAGGGCAAAAGAAAAAACAGAGACAAAAGAATAGGGACGGCACCTGCACCAGTGGGAGGGAGCTGTGAAGGAGGAAAAGTTTCCACACTCTAGGAAGCCCCTTCGAGGGCGGAGACTGCGGGAGGCGGAGGGGGGAGCTTCGAAGCTGCGGAGTGCACAGCAACGGGTGCGGAGGGCAAAGCGGGGAGATTCCCGCACAGAGGATCGGTGCCGACCGGCACTCACCAGCCCGAGAGGCTTGTCTGCTCACCCGCCGGGGCGGGCGGGGCTGAGAGCTGAGGCCGGAGCGCAGGGAGAGGACTGGGGTTGGCGGCTTGAACATAGCCTGAAGGGGTTAGTGCACCACAGCTAGCCGGGAGGGAGTCCGGGGAAAAGCCTGCACCCGCAGAAGAGGCAGGAGACTTTTCCTTCCCTCTTTGTTTCCTGGGGCGTGAGGAGAGGGGTTTAAGAACGCTGCTTAAAGGAACTCCAGAGACGGGCGCGAGCCGCGGCTAAAAGCGCGAACCCCAGAGACGGGCGCGAGCCGCGGCTGAAAGTGCGGACCCCAGAGACGGGCGCGAGCCGCGGCTGAAAGCGCGGAATCCAGAGACGGGCGCGAGCCGCTGCTGAAAGCGCGGAATCCAGAGACGGGCTCGAGCCGCGGCTGAAAGCGCGGAATCCAGAGACGGGCGCGAGCCGCGGCTGAAAGCGCGGAATCCAGAGACGGGCGCAAGCCGCGGCTAAAAGCGCGGACCCCAGAGGCGGGCGGGAGACGTTAAGGCTGCTGCTGCCGCCACCGAGGGGCCTGTGTGCGAGCACAGGTCACTCTCCACACCCCTCTTCCGCGGAGGCTGTGCAGCCCGCCACTGCCGGGTTCCCGGGATCCAGGGACAACTTCCCCGGGAGAGCGCACAGCGCGCCTCAGTCTGGTGCAAAGTCACGCCGGCCTTTGCCACCGCAGGCCCGCCCCGCACTCTGTGCCCCTCCGTCCCCGCCGGCCTGAGTGCGCCAGAGCCCCCAATCAGCGGCTCTTTTAACCCCATCCTGTCTGAGCAAAAAACAGACGCCCTCCAGCGATCTACACGCAGTGGCAGGGCCAAATCCAAAGCTTAGCCCTGGGAGCTGTGAGAACAAAGAAGAGAAAGGGAAATCCCCCCCAGCAGCCTCAGAAGCAGCGGATTAAAGCTCCACAATCAACTTGATGTACCCTGCATCTGTGGAATACCTGAATAGACAACCAATCATCCCAAATTAAGGAAGTGGACTTTAGGAGCAAGATCTATGATTTTTTCCCCTTTCCTCTTTTTGCGAACGTGTATGTGTATGGTTCTGTGTGAGATCTTGTCTGTATAGTCTTGCTTCTACCATTTGTCCTAGGGTTCTATCCGTCCATGTTTTTTTTTTAAATTTTTTTCTTAATAATTAATTTTAATAACCTTATTATACTTTACCTTCGTTCTTTCTTTCTTTCTTTCCGTCCTTCCTTCCCTCCTTTAGACAACGAATCATCCCAAATTGAGGAGGTGGTCTCTGACAGCAAGATTTAGGATTTTTCCCCATTTACCTCTTTTAGTGAGGGTGTATGTGTATACTTCTGTGTAAGATTTTGTCTGTATAGCTTTGCTGCCAACATTTGTCCTAGGTTCTTTCCGTCCCTTTTTTTTTTTTTTTTTTTCTAAATAAGAAGTTTTTAATTCAATAACTTTATTATACTGTATTTTATTTTTACTGTATCTTCTTTCTTTCTGTCTTTTTTCCTTCTTTCCCTCCTTCCTTCCCTCCTCCCTCCCTCCCTCCCTTCTTTCCTTCTTGCCTTCTTTCCTTCTTTGCTTCTTTCTTTCTTCCTTCCTTCCTACCCTCCTTTCCTTCTTTCTTTCCTCATACTTCTACTAATTCCCTCTACTTTTTCTCCCTTTTATCCTGAGCCTGTGGATGAAAAGCTTTTGGTGCTCCAGCCAGGAGGCAGGGCTCTGCCTCTGAGGTAGGACAGCCAACTTCAGGACACTGATCAACAAGAGACCTCCCAGCTCCACATAATATCAAACAGCGAAAATCTCCCAGAGACCTCCATCTTAACACCAGCACCCAGCTTCACTCAACGACCAGCAAGCCACAGTGCTGGAAAACCTATGCCAAACAACTAGCAAAACAGGAACACAACCCCACCCATTAGCAGAGAGGCTGCCTAAAATCATAATAAGGCCACAGACACCCCCAAACACACCACCAGACGTGAACCTGACCACTAGAGAGACAAGATCCAGCCTCATCCACCACAACACAGGCACTAGCCCCCTCCACCAGGAAGCCTACACAACCCACTGAACCAACCTTAGCCACTAGAGACAGACATCAAAAACAGGAGGAACCACAAACCTGCAGCCTGCAAAAAGGAGACCCCAAACACAGTAAGATAAGCAAAATGAGAAGACAGAAAAACACACAGCAGATAAAGGAGCAAGATAAAAATGCACCAGACCTAACAAATGAAGAGGAAATAGGCAGTCTACCTGAAAGAGAATTCAGAATAATGATAGTAAGGTTGATCCGAAATCTTGGAGATAGAATGGACAATAGATTGGACAAAATGCAAGAATCAGTTAACAAGGACCTAGAAGAACTAAAGATGAAACAAGCAACGATGAACAACACAATAAATGAAATTAAAAGTACTCTAGATGGGATCAATAGCAGAATAACTGAGGCAGAAGAACGGATAAGTGACCTGGAAGATAAAATAGTGGAAATAACTACTGCAGAGCAGAATAAAGAAAAAAGAATGAAAAGAACTGAGGACAGTCTCAGAGACCTCTGGGACAACATTAAACGCACCAACATTCGAATTATAGGGGTTCCAGAAGAAGAAGAGAAAAAGAAAGGGACTGAGAAAATATTTGAAGAGATTATAGTTGAAAACTTCCCTAATATGGGAAAGGAAATAGTTAATCAAGTCCAGGAAGCACAGAGAGTCCCATACAAGATAAATACAAGGAGAAATACGCCAAGACACATATTAATCAAACTGTCAAAAATTAAATACAAAGAAAGCATATTAAAAGCAGCAAGGGAAAAACAACAAATAACACATAAGGGAATCCCCATAAGGTTAACAGCTGATCTCTCAGCAGAAACCCTACAAGCCAGAAGGGAGTGGCAGGACATACTGAAAGTGATGAAGGAGAAAAACATGCAGCCAAGACTACTCTACCCAGCAAGGATCTCATTCAGATTTGATGGAGAAATTAAAACCTTTACAGACAAGCAAAAGCTGAGAGAGTTCAGCACCACCAAACCAGCTTTACAACAAATGCTAAAGGATCTTCTCTAGGCAAGAAACACAAGAGAAGGAAAAGACCTATAATAACGAACCCAAAACAATTTAGAAAATGGGAATAGGAACATACATATCGATAATTACCTTAAATGTAAATGGACTAAATGCTCCCACCAAAAGACACAGATTAGCTGAATGGATACAAAAACAAGACCCTTATATATGCTGTCTACAAGAGACCCACTTCAGACCTAGAGACACATACAGACTGAAAGTAAGGGGATGGAAAAAGATATTCCATGCAAATGGAAGCCAAAAGAAAGCTGGAGTAGCAATTCTCATATCAGACAAAATAGACTTTAAAATAAGGACTATTAAAAGAGACAAAGAAGGACACTACATAATGATCAAGGGATCGATCCAAGAAGAAGATATAACAATTGTAAATATTTATGCACCCAACATAGGAGCACCTCAATACATAAGGCAAATACTAACAGCCATAAAAGGGGAAATCGACAGTAGCACATTCATAGTAGGGGACTTAAACACCCCACTTTCACCCATGGACAGATCATCCAAAATGAAAATAAATAAGGAAACACAAGCTTTAAATGATACATTAAACAAGATGGACTTAATTGATATTTATAGGACACTCCATCCAAAAACAACAGAATACACATTTTTCTCAAGTGCTCATGGAACATTCTCCAGGATAGATCATATCTTAGGTCACAAATCAAGCCTTGGTAAATTTAAGAAAATTGAAATTGTATCAAGTATCTTTTCTGACCACAACGCCATGAGACTAGATATCAATTACAGGAAAAGATCTGTAAAAAATACAAACACATGGAGGCTAAACAATACACTACTTAATAATGAAGAGATCACTGAAGAAATCAAAGAGGAAATCAAAAAATACCTAGAAACAAATGACAACGGAGACACAACGACCCAAAACCTGTGGGATGCAGCAAAAGCAGTTCTAAGGGGGAAGTTTATAGCAATACAAGCCCACCTTAAGAAGCAGGAAACATCTCGAATAAACAACCTAACCTTGCACCTCAAGCAATTAGAGAAAGAAGAACAAAAAAACCCCAAAGCTAGCAGAAGGAAAGAAATCATAAAAATCAGATCAGAAATAAATGAAAAAGAAATGAAGGAAACAATAGCAAAGATCAATAAAACTAAAAGCTGGTTCTTTGAGAAGATAAACAAAATAGATAAACCACTAGCCAGACTCATCAAGAAAAAAAGGGAGAAGACTCAAATCAATAGAATTAGAAATGAAAAAGGAGAGGTAACAACTGACACTGCAGAGATAAAAGAGATCATGAGAGATTACTACAAGCAACTCTATGCCAATAAAATGGACAATCTGGAAGAAATGGACAAATTCTTAGAAATGCACAACCTGCCAAGACTGAATCAGGAAGAAATAGAAAATATGAACAGACCAATCACAAGCACTGAAATTGAAACTGTGATTAAAAATCTTCCAACAAAGAAAAGCCCAGGACCAGATGGCTTCACAGGCGAATTCTATCAAACATTTAGAGAAGAGCTAACACCTATCCTTCTCAAACTCTTCCAAAATATAGCAGAGGGAGGACCACTCCCAAACTCCTTCTACGAGGCCACCATCACCTTGATACCAAAACCAGACAAGGATGTCACAAAGAAAGAAAACTACAGGCCAATATCACTGATGAACATAGATGCAAAAATCCTCAACAAAATACTAGCAAACAGAATCCAACAGCACATTAAAAGGATCATACACCATGATCAAGTGGGGTTTATTCCAGGAATGCAAGGATTCTTCAATATACGCAAATCTATCAATGTGATAAACCATATTAACAAATTGAAGGAGAAAAACCATATGATCATCTCAATAGATGCAGAGAAAGCTTTTGACAAAATTCAACACCCATTTATGATAAAAACCCTGCAGAAAGTAGGCATAGAGGGAACTTTCCTCAACATAATGAAGGCCATATATGACAAGCCCACAGCAAACATCATCCTCAATGGTGAAAAACTGAAAGCATTTCCACTAAGATCAGGAACAAGACAAGGTTGCCCACTCTCACCACTATTATTCAACATTGTTTTGGAAGTTTTAGCCACAGCAATCAGAGAAGAAAAGGAAATAAAAGGAATCCAAATCGGAAAAGAAGAAGTAAAGCTGTCACTGTTTGCAGATGACATGATCCTATACATAGAGAACCCTAAAGATGCTACCAGAAAACTACTAGAGCTAATCAATGAATTTGGTAAAGTGGCAGGATACAAAATTAATGCACAGAAATCTCTGGCATTCCTATACACTAAGGATGAAAAATCTGAAAGTGAAATCAAGAAAACACTCCCATTTACCATTGCAACAAAAAGAATAAAATATCTAGGAATAAACCTACCTAAGGAGACAAAAGACCTGTTTGCAGAAAATTATAAGACACTGATGAAAGAAATTAAAGATGATATAAATAGATGGAGAGATATACCATGTTCTTGGATTGGAAGAATCAACATTGTGAAAATGACTCTACTACCCAAAGCAATCTACAGATTCAATGCAATCCCTATCAAACTACCACGGGCATTTTTCACAGAACTAGAACAAAAACTTTCACAATTTGTATGGAAACACAAAAGACCCCGAATAGCCAAAGCAATCTTGAGAACGAAAGAAGGAACTGGAGGAATCAGGCTCCCTGACTTCAGACAATACTACAAAGCTACAGTCATCAAGACGGTATGGTACTGGCACAAAAACAGAAAGATAGATCAATGGAACAGGATAGAAAGCCCAGAGATAAACCCATGCACATATGGACACCTTATCTTTGATAAAGGTGGCAGTAATGTACAATGGAGAAAGGACAGCCTCTTCAATAAGTGGTGCTGGGAAAACTGGACAGGTACATGTAAAAGTATGAGATTAGATCACTCCCTAACACCATACACAAAAATAAGCTCAAAATGGATTAAAGACCTAAATGTAAGGCCAGAAACTATCAAACTCTTAGAGGAAAACATAGGCAGAACACTCTATGACATAAATCAAAGCAAGATCCTTTCTGACCCACCTCCTAGAGTAATGGAAATAAAAACAAAAATAAACAAATGGGACCTAATGAAACTTCAAAGCTTTTGCACAGCAAAGGAAACCGTAAACAAGACCAAAAGACAACCCTCAGAATGGGAGAAAATATTTGCAAATGAAGCAACCGACAAAGGATTAATCTCCAAAATTTACAAGCAGCTCATGCAGCTCAATAACAAGAAAACAAACAACCCAATCCAAAAATGGGCAGAAGACCTAAACAGGCATTTCTCCAAAGAAGATATACAGACTGCCAACAAACACATGAAAGAATGCTCAACATCATTAATCATTAGAGAAATGCAAATCAAAACTACAATGAGATATCATCTCACACCAGTCAGAATGGCCATCATCAAAAAATCTAGAAACAATAAATGCTGGAGAGGGTGTGGAGAAAAGGGAACACTCTTGCACTGCTGGTGGGAATGTGAATTGGTTCAGCCACTATGGAGAACAGTATGGAGGTTCCTTAAAAAACTACAAATAGAACTACCATATGACCCAGCAATCCCACTACTGGGCATATACCCTGAGAAAACCAAAATTCAAAAAGAGTCATGTGGAGGAGGCGGAAGATGGCGGAAGAGTAAGACGCGGAGATCACCTTCCTCCCCACAGATACACCAGAAATACATCTACACGTGGAACAACTCCTACAGAACACCTACTGAAGGTTGGCAGAAGACCTCAGACCTCCCAAAAGGCAAGAAACTCCCCACGTACCTGGGTAGGGCAAAAGAAAAAACAGAGACAAAAGAATAGGGACGGCACCTGCACCAGTGGGAGGGAGCTGTGAAGGAGGAAAAGTTTCCACACTCTAGGAAGCCCCTTCGAGGGCGGAGACTGCGGGAGGCGGAGGGGGGAGCTTCGAAGCTGCGGAGTGCACAGCAACGGGTGCGGAGGGCAAAGCGGGGAGATTCCCGCACAGAGGATCGGTGCCGACCGGCACTCACCAGCCCGAGAGGCTTGTCTGCTCACCCGCCGGGGCGGGCGGGGCTGAGAGCTGAGGCCGGAGCGCAGGGAGAGGACTGGGGTTGGCGGCTTGAACATAGCCTGAAGGGGTTAGTGCACCACAGCTAGCCGGGAGGGAGTCCGGGGAAAAGCCTGCACCCGCAGAAGAGGCAGGAGACTTTTCCTTCCCTCTTTGTTTCCTGGGGCGTGAGGAGAGGGGTTTAAGAACGCTGCTTAAAGGAACTCCAGAGACGGGCGCGAGCCGCGGCTAAAAGCGCGAACCCCAGAGACGGGCGCGAGCCGCGGCTGAAAGTGCGGACCCCAGAGACGGGCGCGAGCCGCGGCTGAAAGCGCGGAATCCAGAGACGGGCGCGAGCCGCTGCTGAAAGCGCGGAATCCAGAGACGGGCTCGAGCCGCGGCTGAAAGCGCGGAATCCAGAGACGGGCGCGAGCCGCGGCTGAAAGCGCGGAATCCAGAGACGGGCGCAAGCCGCGGCTAAAAGCGCGGACCCCAGAGGCGGGCGGGAGACGTTAAGGCTGCTGCTGCCGCCACCGAGGGGCCTGTGTGCGAGCACAGGTCACTCTCCACACCCCTCTTCCGCGGAGGCTGTGCAGCCCGCCACTGCCGGGTTCCCGGGATCCAGGGACAACTTCCCCGGGAGAGCGCACAGCGCGCCTCAGTCTGGTGCAAAGTCACGCCGGCCTTTGCCACCGCAGGCCCGCCCCGCACTCTGTGCCCCTCCGTCCCCGCCGGCCTGAGTGCGCCAGAGCCCCCAATCAGCGGCTCTTTTAACCCCATCCTGTCTGAGCAAAAAACAGACGCCCTCCAGCGATCTACACGCAGTGGCAGGGCCAAATCCAAAGCTTAGCCCTGGGAGCTGTGAGAACAAAGAAGAGAAAGGGAAATCCCCCCCAGCAGCCTCAGAAGCAGCGGATTAAAGCTCCACAATCAACTTGATGTACCCTGCATCTGTGGAATACCTGAATAGACAACCAATCATCCCAAATTAAGGAAGTGGACTTTAGGAGCAAGATCTATGATTTTTTCCCCTTTCCTCTTTTTGCGAACGTGTATGTGTATGGTTCTGTGTGAGATCTTGTCTGTATAGTCTTGCTTCTACCATTTGTCCTAGGGTTCTATCCGTCCATGTTTTTTTTTTAAATTTTTTTCTTAATAATTAATTTTAATAACCTTATTATACTTTACCTTCGTTCTTTCTTTCTTTCTTTCCGTCCTTCCTTCCCTCCTTTAGACAACGAATCATCCCAAATTGAGGAGGTGGTCTCTGACAGCAAGATTTAGGATTTTTCCCCATTTACCTCTTTTAGTGAGGGTGTATGTGTATACTTCTGTGTAAGATTTTGTCTGTATAGCTTTGCTGCCAACATTTGTCCTAGGTTCTTTCCGTCCCTTTTTTTTTTTTTTTTTTTCTAAATAAGAAGTTTTTAATTCAATAACTTTATTATACTGTATTTTATTTTTACTGTATCTTCTTTCTTTCTGTCTTTTTTCCTTCTTTCCCTCCTTCCTTCCCTCCTCCCTCCCTCCCTCCCTTCTTTCCTTCTTGCCTTCTTTCCTTCTTTGCTTCTTTCTTTCTTCCTTCCTTCCTACCCTCCTTTCCTTCTTTCTTTCCTCATACTTCTACTAATTCCCTCTACTTTTTCTCCCTTTTATCCTGAGCCTGTGGATGAAAAGCTTTTGGTGCTCCAGCCAGGAGGCAGGGCTCTGCCTCTGAGGTAGGACAGCCAACTTCAGGACACTGATCAACAAGAGACCTCCCAGCTCCACATAATATCAAACAGCGAAAATCTCCCAGAGACCTCCATCTTAACACCAGCACCCAGCTTCACTCAACGACCAGCAAGCCACAGTGCTGGAAAACCTATGCCAAACAACTAGCAAAACAGGAACACAACCCCACCCATTAGCAGAGAGGCTGCCTAAAATCATAATAAGGCCACAGACACCCCCAAACACACCACCAGACGTGAACCTGACCACTAGAGAGACAAGATCCAGCCTCATCCACCACAACACAGGCACTAGCCCCCTCCACCAGGAAGCCTACACAACCCACTGAACCAACCTTAGCCACTAGAGACAGACATCAAAAACAGGAGGAACCACAAACCTGCAGCCTGCAAAAAGGAGACCCCAAACACAGTAAGATAAGCAAAATGAGAAGACAGAAAAACACACAGCAGATAAAGGAGCAAGATAAAAATGCACCAGACCTAACAAATGAAGAGGAAATAGGCAGTCTACCTGAAAGAGAATTCAGAATAATGATAGTAAGGTTGATCCGAAATCTTGGAGATAGAATGGACAATAGATTGGACAAAATGCAAGAATCAGTTAACAAGGACCTAGAAGAACTAAAGATGAAACAAGCAACGATGAACAACACAATAAATGAAATTAAAAGTACTCTAGATGGGATCAATAGCAGAATAACTGAGGCAGAAGAACGGATAAGTGACCTGGAAGATAAAATAGTGGAAATAACTACTGCAGAGCAGAATAAAGAAAAAAGAATGAAAAGAACTGAGGACAGTCTCAGAGACCTCTGGGACAACATTAAACGCACCAACATTCGAATTATAGGGGTTCCAGAAGAAGAAGAGAAAAAGAAAGGGACTGAGAAAATATTTGAAGAGATTATAGTTGAAAACTTCCCTAATATGGGAAAGGAAATAGTTAATCAAGTCCAGGAAGCACAGAGAGTCCCATACAAGATAAATACAAGGAGAAATACGCCAAGACACATATTAATCAAACTGTCAAAAATTAAATACAAAGAAAGCATATTAAAAGCAGCAAGGGAAAAACAACAAATAACACATAAGGGAATCCCCATAAGGTTAACAGCTGATCTCTCAGCAGAAACCCTACAAGCCAGAAGGGAGTGGCAGGACATACTGAAAGTGATGAAGGAGAAAAACATGCAGCCAAGACTACTCTACCCAGCAAGGATCTCATTCAGATTTGATGGAGAAATTAAAACCTTTACAGACAAGCAAAAGCTGAGAGAGTTCAGCACCACCAAACCAGCTTTACAACAAATGCTAAAGGATCTTCTCTAGGCAAGAAACACAAGAGAAGGAAAAGACCTATAATAACGAACCCAAAACAATTTAGAAAATGGGAATAGGAACATACATATCGATAATTACCTTAAATGTAAATGGACTAAATGCTCCCACCAAAAGACACAGATTAGCTGAATGGATACAAAAACAAGACCCTTATATATGCTGTCTACAAGAGACCCACTTCAGACCTAGAGACACATACAGACTGAAAGTAAGGGGATGGAAAAAGATATTCCATGCAAATGGAAGCCAAAAGAAAGCTGGAGTAGCAATTCTCATATCAGACAAAATAGACTTTAAAATAAGGACTATTAAAAGAGACAAAGAAGGACACTACATAATGATCAAGGGATCGATCCAAGAAGAAGATATAACAATTGTAAATATTTATGCACCCAACATAGGAGCACCTCAATACATAAGGCAAATACTAACAGCCATAAAAGGGGAAATCGACAGTAGCACATTCATAGTAGGGGACTTAAACACCCCACTTTCACCCATGGACAGATCATCCAAAATGAAAATAAATAAGGAAACACAAGCTTTAAATGATACATTAAACAAGATGGACTTAATTGATATTTATAGGACACTCCATCCAAAAACAACAGAATACACATTTTTCTCAAGTGCTCATGGAACATTCTCCAGGATAGATCATATCTTAGGTCACAAATCAAGCCTTGGTAAATTTAAGAAAATTGAAATTGTATCAAGTATCTTTTCTGACCACAACGCCATGAGACTAGATATCAATTACAGGAAAAGATCTGTAAAAAATACAAACACATGGAGGCTAAACAATACACTACTTAATAATGAAGAGATCACTGAAGAAATCAAAGAGGAAATCAAAAAATACCTAGAAACAAATGACAATGGAGACACAACGACCCAAAACCTGTGGGATGCAGCAAAAGCAGTTCTAAGGGGGAAGTTTATAGCAATACAAGCCCACCTTAAGAAGCAGGAAACATCTCGAATAAACAACCTAACCTTGCACCTCAAGCAATTAGAGAAAGAAGAACAAAAAAACCCCAAAGCTAGCAGAAGGAAAGAAATCATAAAAATCAGATCAGAAATAAATGAAAAAGAAATGAAGGAAACAATAGCAAAGATCAATAAAACTAAAAGCTGGTTCTTTGAGAAGATAAACAAAATAGATAAACCACTAGCCAGACTCATCAAGAAAAAAAGGGAGAAGACTCAAATCAATAGAATTAGAAATGAAAAAGGAGAGGTAACAACTGACACTGCAGAGATAAAAGAGATCATGAGAGATTACTACAAGCAACTCTATGCCAATAAAATGGACAATCTGGAAGAAATGGACAAATTCTTAGAAATGCACAACCTGCCAAGACTGAATCAGGAAGAAATAGAAAATATGAACAGACCAATCACAAGCACTGAAATTGAAACTGTGATTAAAAATCTTCCAACAAAGAAAAGCCCAGGACCAGATGGCTTCACAGGCGAATTCTATCAAACATTTAGAGAAGAGCTAACACCTATCCTTCTCAAACTCTTCCAAAATATAGCAGAGGGAGGACCACTCCCAAACTCCTTCTACGAGGCCACCATCACCTTGATACCAAAACCAGACAAGGATGTCACAAAGAAAGAAAACTACAGGCCAATATCACTGATGAACATAGATGCAAAAATCCTCAACAAAATACTAGCAAACAGAATCCAACAGCACATTAAAAGGATCATACACCATGATCAAGTGGGGTTTATTCCAGGAATGCAAGGATTCTTCAATATACGCAAATCTATCAATGTGATAAACCATATTAACAAATTGAAGGAGAAAAACCATATGATCATCTCAATAGATGCAGAGAAAGCTTTTGACAAAATTCAACACCCATTTATGATAAAAACCCTGCAGAAAGTAGGCATAGAGGGAACTTTCCTCAACATAATAAAGGCCATATATGACAAGCCCACAGCAAACATCATCCTCAATGGTGAAAAACTGAAAGCATTTCCACTAAGATCAGGAACAAGACAAGGTTGCCCACTCTCACCACTATTATTCAACATTGTTTTGGAAGTTTTAGCCACAGCAATCAGAGAAGAAAAGGAAATAAAAGGAATCCAAATCGGAAAAGAAGAAGTAAAGCTGTCACTGTTTGCAGATGACATGATCCTATACATAGAGAACCCTAAAGATGCTACCAGAAAACTACTAGAGCTAATCAATGAATTTGGTAAAGTGGCAGGATACAAAATTAATGCACAGAAATCTCTGGCATTCCTATACACTAAGGATGAAAAATCTGAAAGTGAAATCAAGAAAACACTCCCATTTACCATTGCAACAAAAAGAATAAAATATCTAGGAATAAACCTACCTAAGGAGACAAAAGACCTGTTTGCAGAAAATTATAAGACACTGATGAAAGAAATTAAAGATGATATAAATAGATGGAGAGATATACCATGTTCTTGGATTGGAAGAATCAACATTGTGAAAATGACTCTACTACCCAAAGCAATCTACAGATTCAATGCAATCCCTATCAAACTACCACGGGCATTTTTCACAGAACTAGAACAAAAACTTTCACAATTTGTATGGAAACACAAAAGACCCCGAATAGCCAAAGCAATCTTGAGAACGAAAGAAGGAACTGGAGGAATCAGGCTCCCTGACTTCAGACAATACTACAAAGCTACAGTCATCAAGACGGTATGGTACTGGCACAAAAACAGAAAGATAGATCAATGGAACAGGATAGAAAGCCCAGAGATAAACCCATGCACATATGGACACCTTATCTTTGATAAAGGTGGCAGTAATGTACAATGGAGAAAGGACAGCCTCTTCAATAAGTGGTGCTGGGAAAACTGGACAGGTACATGTAAAAGTATGAGATTAGATCACTCCCTAACACCATACACAAAAATAAGCTCAAAATGGATTAAAGACCTAAATGTAAGGCCAGAAACTATCAAACTCTTAGAGGAAAACATAGGCAGAACACTCTATGACATAAATCAAAGCAAGATCCTTTCTGACCCACCTCCTAGAGTAATGGAAATAAAAACAAAAATAAACAAATGGGACCTAATGAAACTTCAAAGCTTTTGCACAGCAAAGGAAACCGTAAACAAGACCAAAAGACAACCCTCAGAATGGGAGAAAATATTTGCAAATGAAGCAACCGACAAAGGATTAATCTCCAAAATTTACAAGCAGCTCATGCAGCTCAATAACAAGAAAACAAACAACTCAATCCAAAAATGGGCAGAAGACCTAAATAGACATTTCTCCAAAGAACATATACAGACTGCCAACAAACACATGAAAGAATGCTCAACATCATTAATCATTAGAGAAATGCAAATCAAAACTACAATGAGATATCATCTCACACCAGTCAGAATGGCCATCATCAAAAAATCTAGAAACAATAAATGCTGGAGAGGGTGTGGAGAAAAGGGAACACTCTTGCACTGCTGGTGGGAATGTGAATTGGTTCAGCCACTATGGAGAACAGTATGGAGGTTCCTTAAAAAACTACAAATAGAACTACCATATGACCCAGCAATCCCACTACTGGGCATATACCCTGAGAAAACCAAAATTCAAAAAGAGTCATGTACCAAAATGTTCATTGCAGCTCTATTTACAATAGCCCGGAGATGGAAACAACCTAAGTGCCCATCACCAGATGAATGGATAAAGAAGATGTGGCACATATATACAATGGAATATTACTCAGCCATAAAAAGAAACGAAATTGAGCTATTTGTAATGAGGTGGATAGACCTAGAGTCTGTCATACAGAGTGAAGTAAGTCAGAAAGAAAAATACAAATACAGTATGCTAACACATATATATGGAATTTAAGAAAAAAATGTCATGAAGAACCTAGGGGTAAAGCAGGAATAAAGACGCAGACCTCTTAGAGAACGGACTTGAGGTTATGGGGAGGGGGAAGGGTGAGCTGTGACAGGGCGAGAGAGAGTCATGGGCATATACACACTAACAAACGCAGTAAGGTAGATAGCTAGTGGGAAGCAGCCGCATGGCACAGGGATATTGGCTCGGTGCTTTGTGACAGCCTGGAGGGGTGGGATGGGGAGGGTGGGAGGGAGGGAGACGCAACAGGGAAGACATATGGGAACATATGTTTATGTATGACTGATTCACTTTGTTATAAAGCAGAAACTAACACACCATTGTAAAGCAATTATACCCCAATAAAGATGTTAAAAAAAAAAATAAAAAATAAAAAAAAAAAAAAAAAAAAGAGTCATGTACCAAAATGTTCATTGCAGCTCTATTTACAATAGCCCGGAGATGGAAACAACCTAAGTGCCCGTCATCGGATGAATGGATAAAGAAGATGTGGCACATATATACAATGGAATATTACTCAGCCATAAAAAGAAACGAAATTGAGCTATTTGTAATGAGGTGGATAGACCTAGAGTCTGTCATACAGAGTGAAGTAAGTCAGAAAGAAAAAGACAAATACCGTATGCTAACACATATATATGGAATTTAAGAAAAAAATGTCATGAAGAACCTAGGGGTAAAGCAGGAATAAAGACGCAGACCTCTTAGAGAACGGACTTGAGGTTATGGGGAGGGGGAAGGGTGAGCTGTGACAGGGCGAGAGAGAGTCATGGGCATATTACACACTAACAAATGCAGTAATGTAGATAGCTAGTGGGAAGCAGCCGCATGGCACAGGGATATTGGCTCGGTGCTTTGTGACAGCCTGGAGGGGTGGGATGGGGAGGGTGGGAGGGAGGGAGACGCAACAGGGAAGACATATGGGAACATATGTTTATGTATGACTGATTCACTTTGTTATAAAGCAGAAACTAACACACCATTGTAAAGCAATTATACCCCAATAAAGATGTTAAAAAAAAAACAGACTGTAAATAAAAAAGTATTACAAGAGACAAAGAAGCACATAACATTGACAAAAGGGTCACTCCACCAAGAAGATATAAATATATACACACTGAAGAACAGATACACAAATTTTATCACGCAAAAATTGACAAAAATGAATGGAAATAGTATCTTGGTAAATAAATATTGAATGGCAATAGTAGTTGAAAATTTCAACATCTTGTGATCAATAAGGGATCAAGACATCTAGAAATCTAGCCAGATCAATAAGGAAACTGAGAATTTGAACAATATAAACCAATTCGACCTAAAAGATGCATAGAACATTTCACCCAACAAGAACAGAATACATATTTTTCTCAAGTGCACATAGAATATTCTCCATGATAGACCATATGTTAGGTCATAAAACACTATCAATAAGTTTAAAAAATTGAAAGAGTACAAGACATCTTTTCTAACCACAATGGAATGAAACTACATGTAAATATCATAAGAAAAACTGGAAATTTCACAAATAATGGATATTAAACAACACACTCTTATTTTTTCCATAAAAGAAAACTTTACTTTGACTGTATATAATTTAGAAATGTTTAAAGTATAATGAGTGTTAGAAACAACACAACAAAATTTTAAGAAAGAAACAAATGCTTACCAAATGTCAACTCCCCAAAATTGATCTATGAATTTAGGGCTAAATTAATAAAAATATGAATAAGTTAACAAGGGTGTGATAGTTGATTTGATTGTTTTGTTTTGTGTTGTTTTGGTTTTATTTATTTTTTTACATCTTTATTGGAGTATAATTGCTTTACAATGGTGTGTTAGTTTCTGCTTTATAACAAAATGAATCAGTTATACATATACATATATCCCCATATCTCTTCCCTCTTGCATATCCCTCCCTCCCACCCTCCCTCTCCCACCCCTCTAAGTGGTCACAAAGCACCGAGTTGATCTCCCTGTGCTATGCAGCTGCTTCCCACTAGCTATCTATTTTACATTTGGTAGTGTATATATGTCCATGCCACTCTCTCACTTTAAACAACACGCTCTTATGGGTCACCATAAAACAGTCCAATGTATGCATTATGGAAATCCCAGAAGGATAACAAAAGAAAGAGAGAGCTTATTTGAAGAAATAAAGACTGAAAACTTCCTAAATCTGAAGAATGAAATGGACATACAGATCCAAGAAACTCAAAATCTCCAGCTATGAAAAATCCAAAGAGAGCCACATTTAGTCACAATATAATCAGTGTCTAAAGTCAAAGATAATCTTGAAAGCAACAAGAAAAAATAGTGATTCATCACATAAAATGGAGTTTCCATAAAATTGTCAGAGGATTTCCCTGCAGAAACCTTTGCAGTCCAGAAGGGAATTGGGTGGAATATTCAATTTGCTTAAAGGTAAAGAATTGTCAACCAGTACAGAAATACCTCATTTTGTTGCACTTCACTTTATAGTATTTTGCGTATACTGAGGGTTTTTTTTTACAAATTGAAGATTTGTGGCATCCCTGCATCAAGCAAGTCGATAGATAGCACCATTTGTACAACAGCATTTGCTCACTTCATGTCACAAATTTTGAAATTTTGGTAGTTCTTGCAGTGTTTCAAACACTCCACCAGAAAAAGACTATTAATCACTGAAGGCTTAGAAAATGATCAGCATTTTTTAGCAATAAAGTATTTTTAAATTAAGGTATTGAAAAAAAATTAAGGTATGTACATTTTCACTAGACACAATGATATTGCACACTTAGACTACAGTATAGTGGAGAAGGGATCAACATGGTGGAGTAAGAGAAAGTGGAGCTAACCTCCCCAAAAAAACACATTAAAAATACATCTACATGTGGAATAATTCTCACTGAAAACTAACAGGAAACTGGCAAAGGACTCTTGTAAAACCAAGGCTGTAAGAAAGATACACATGTAATTGGGTCGAAAGGGAAGAAAAGCAATCAGGCAAGGACCCATCCTCTGGGAGGGAACTCAGAGGAAAAGGAAGAATACATGGCTGGACAGCCACCCTGGGGAGTTAGTAAGTCAAGCCAAAGATTGGGCACCATAATCCTGGGGTCCTACACAAAGGAGACAAATCCCCTTGGCTGATTGGAGGACCCATGGGACACATAGAAGATCTATGGGAAGCCTGGACTCCACTTGTGAGGAGCTCCTACTTGCTGGCTAGGTACCAAGGCAGGGTGAAGAGAGGTCTGCTGTAGTGGCTGCTGAGTTTCCAGTGACCAACTAGCCCTCAGAAGCAGACCAGACATCTGACGGTGGTCACTTCACCATAGCTTACCCCCTTACACACATGCTGTAGAGACCATGTGGCCCCACCTGCCCAGCAAAATGGTTCCACAACACAGCAGGAGCAGCAGAGGCTGAGGGCAGTGATCAGCTGTGAGAGACAAAGAGGATCTGCTCCCAAGGCAGAGGAGAGAGGTGTACTCTAGCAGCTGTGGAGTTTCCAGCAACCACCTAACTGCACGCCCAAGCCTGAGCCAAGTGAATGCTCTACCCTTGCTCACTCCATGCCCCTGTGGGATGCTGGATGTGGGTCACTGATGATGAGGAAAAAGAGTAGCCCATGGGACAGAGAGGTGATCTGGTCCCAGGGCAGAGCCTGGGTGAGGTAGCAGCAGCCATTGTTGGTGCTTACTCAAGCAGCACCTCAGAAGCTGCCCAGGTGTCTGACAGCAACCGCTCCAACACAGCTCATCTTCCAATAGCTGATGAGAGTCCATGCGGGCCCGCCACCAGCCTTGCAGAGCAGTTCTTCAGCAGAATGGAGAGCAGAAGAGGCTGGGGACAATGATAGGCTGTGACAGAAAAAGGGGGAATGCACCCAAGGCTGCTTATGAGCAGAGTTGTGGGTACCCATACAAGCAGCACATCAGAAACCCGTCCACAAACAGGCTCCACCTGCTTCACCACTGCCCTACTCTGGGGCAAGTGTTCTAGTGTGAAAGGTAAAAACATGCTTAAAGGGAAGAGAGCCAGCTAGGTCCCAAACCTCAGGGCTTCTACTCCAGAAACTTGCCATCAGATGTCACCCCTGATAGGGCTGTGATGGCCACTGAGCATGGAGGAAGTCTTGCTTCACACTCAACACCAGCTCTAGCCCCTCCATCTCCAGGCCCACCCCCTACCAAGTTGATAGCTACTAGCACTCCCTGAGGAAAGACATCCATGAAACTCCTAGAAGAGAGTATAGGCAGAACACTCTTTGACATAAAACATAGAATATTTTTTGGATCTGTCTCTTAAGACAAAAGAAATAAATAAATGGCATTCTCTGTATGGCCTACTTCACTTAGTGTGATAATCTCCAGGTCCATCCATGTTGCTGCAAATGGCATTATTTCATTCTTTTTAATGACTGAGTAGTATTCCACTGTATATATGTACCACATCTTCCTTATCCATTCATCTGTTGATGGATATTTAGGTTGCTTCCAGATCTGGGCTATCGTAAGCAGCACTGTGATGAATATTGGGGTGCATGTATCCTTTTGAACCATGGTTTTCTCTGGATATATGCCCAGGAGTGAGATTGCTAGATTATATGGTAGTTCTATTTATAGTTTTTTAAAATTAATTTCTATTGGAGTATAGTTGCTTGAAAGTGTTGTTAGTTTCTGCTGCACAGCAAAGTGAATCAGCTATAAATATACATATATCCCTTATTTTTGGTTTTCCTTCCCATTTAGGTCACCACAGAGCACTGAGTAGAGTTCCCTGTGCTATGCAATAGGTTCTCAAGAGTTATCTATTTTATACATAGTATCAATAGTGTATATATCTCAATCCCAATCTCCCAATTCATCCAACCCCCCCTTCACACTTGGTATCCATGCGTTTGTTCTCTATGTCTGTGTCTCTATTTCTGCTTTGCAAATAAGATCATCTATACCTTTTTTTCTAGATTCCACATATACACATTAATATTCTTGGTTGGCAGTTTTTTCTTTCAGTACTTTGAATATATCCATCGCCCTCTCTCCCGCCCTGCAAGTTTTCTGCTGAGAAATCAACACACTGATATATTTCTGGAGGTTCCTGTGCATGTGATGAGTTGCCTTCCTCTTGCTCCTTTCTAAATTCTCTCTTTGTCTTTGACTTCTGACAATTTGACTATGTGTCCTGTTGAAGACCTCTTTATGTTCAGTCTATTTGTGGTTCTTTGCATGTTATGGATCTGTATGTTCATTTCCCTCTCTAGGTTTGAGAAATCTTCTCTATCTCTTTAAGTAAACTTCCTGCTCCTTTCTCTTCCTCTGCTCATTTTAGTATCCTATAATGCATATATTAGGGGTTTGGAGGGGGTGGTTTTATTCCATAAGTCCCAAAGGCTGTCTTCATTTTTTCCCATTCTTTTTCCTTTGAGTCCCCCTGACCTGGTAATAGGAAATGAGCTGTCTTCCAGCTCACTATTCTCTCTTATGCTTTATCAACTCTGATATTGATGTTCTCTATTGAATTTTTCAGTTCAATTACTGTGTTCTTCAGCCCAAAATTTCTGTTTCATTCTCTTTTATGATTCTTATCTCTTTTATTGGACATACCAATTTTTTCATGTATTGTTTTCCTGATTTCATTCAGTTTTCTATCTGTGTTCTCCTGTAGCTCAGTGAACTTCTGTAAGATAATTATTTGAATTCTTTATCAGGCAGTACATATATCTCCAGAAAGTGAAATATTGAGGGTTAGTTACTGGTGCTTAATTTTCTTTCTTTGATGTTGTCATGTTTCCCAGACTCTTTGTGATCCTTTTAGCCTTGCATCTGTGTCTGGACATTTAAAGCAGTAAGCACAGAGTCGAAGCAAGAAGAACTACAATCCTGCAGCCTGTGGAATGAAAACCACATTCACAGAAAGATAGACAAAGTGAAAAGGCAGAGGAACATGTACCAGATGAAGGAACAAAATAAAACCCCAGAAAAAAAACTAAATAAAGTGGAGATAGGTAACCTTCCAGAAAATGAAGTCAGAATAATGATAGTGAAGAGGATCCAGGACCTCGGAAAAAGAATGGAGGCAAAGATTGAGAAGATGCAAGAAATTTTTAACAAAGACCTAGAAGAATTAAAGAACAAAAGTCTAGGGCTTCCCTGGTGGCGCAGTGGTTGAGAGTCTGCCTGCCGATGCACGGGACATGGGTTCGTGCCCCGGTCCGGGAAGATCCCACATGCCGTGGAGCAGCTGGGCCCATGAGCCATGGCCGCTGAGCCTGCGCGTCCAGAGCCTGTGCTCCACAATGGGAGAGGCCACAACAGTGAGAGGTCCACGTACCACAAAAAAAAAAAAGAAAAGTCTAGAAGAATTAAAGAAAAAACAGAGATGAACAATACAAAAACTGAAAAGAAAACTAAATTAGAAGGAATCCATAGCAGAAAAACTAAGGCAGAAAAACGGATAAGTGACCTGAAAGACAGAAAGGTGGAATTTACTGCCATGGAACAGAATAGAGAAAAAAGAATGCAAAGAAATGAAGACAGCCTAAGAGACCTCTGGTACAAAATTAAATGCACCAACATTCACATTATAGGGGTCCCAGAAGGAGAAGAGAGAGGGAAAGGACCCAAGAAAATAATTGAAGAGATTATAGTAAAAAAATTCCCTAACATGGGAAAGGAAATAGCCACCCAAGTCCAGGAAGCACAGAGTCTCAGGGAGGATAGACCCAAGGAGAAACACAGCGAGATACATAGTAATCAAATGGACAAAAATTAAGACAAAGAAAATTATTAAAACAACAAGGGAAAAATGACAACATACGAGGGAACTCCCATAAGGTTAACAGCTGATTTCTTATCAGAAAATCTATAAGCCAGAAGGGAGTGGCATGATACATTTAAATTGATGAAAGGGAAGAACCTACAACCAAGATTACTCTACCTGGCAAGAATCTCATTCAGATTTGATGGAGAAAACAAAAGTGTTACAGACAAGCAAAAGATAAGAGAATTCAGCACCACGAAACCAGCTCTACAACAAATGCTAAAGGAACTTCTTTAAGTGGGAAACACAAGAGAAGAAAAGGACCTACAAAAACAAACACAAAACAATTAAGAAAATGGTAATAGGAACATACATATCAATAATTACCCTAAATGTGAATGGATTAAATGCTCCAACCAAAAGACACAGGCTCGCTGAATGGATACAAAGACAAGACCCATATATATACTGTCTACAAGAGACCCACTTCAGACCTAGGGACACATACAGACTGAAAGTGAGGGGATTAGAAAACATATTCCATGCAAATGGAAATCAAAAGAAAGCTCATAACAATACTCATAACAGATAAAATACTCATATTTTATACTCATAGATTTAAAATAAAGAATGTTACAAGAGACAAGGAAGGACACTACATAATAATCAAGGGATCAATCCAAGAGGAAGATAATAATAATCAAGGGATCAATCCAAGAGGAAGATATAACAATTATAAATATATATGCACCCAGCATAGGAGCACCTCAATACATAGGCAAAAGCTAACAGCCATAAAATGGGAAACTGACAGTAACACAATAATAGTGGGGGACTTCAATACCTCACTTACACCAATGGACAGATCATCCAAACAGAAAATTAATAAGGAAACACAAGCTTTAAATGACACAATAGACCAGATATATTTAATTGATATTTATAGGACATTCCATCCAAAAACAGCACATTACACTTTCTTCTTAAATACACATGGAACATTCTCCAGGATAGATCATATTTTGGGTCACAACTCAAGACTCGGTAAATTTAGGAAAATTGAAATCATGTCAAACACCATTTCTGATCACAATGCTATGAGATTAGAAATAAATTACAGGGGGAAAAAAGTAAAAAAACAAAAACACATGGAAGCTAAACAATACGTTATTAAATATCCAAGAGATCACTGAAGAAATCAAAGAAGAAATAAAAAAATACCTAGAGACAAATGACAACAAAAACATGATGATGATCCAAAACCTATGGGATGAGGAGGGACCTTCAAGATGGCAGAGGAGTAAGACATGGAGATCACCTTCCTCTCCACAAATACATCAAAAATACATCTACATGTGGAACAACTCCTACAGAACACCTACTGAAAGCTGGCAGAAGACCTCAGATTTCCCAAAAGGCAAGAAACTCCAGACATACTTGGGTAGGGCAAAAGAAAAAAAGAAAACACAGAAACAAAAGAATAAGGATGGGACCTGCACCTATGGGAGGGAGCTGTGAAGGAGGAAAAGTTTCCACACACTAGGAAGTCCCTTCACTGGTGGAGAGGGTAGGTGGGTAGGGGAGAAGCTTCAGAGCCCTGGAGGAGAGCACAGCAACAGGGGTGCAGAGGGCAAAGTGGAGACATTCCTGCACAAAGTGTCAGTGCCAACGAGCACTCACAAGCCTGAGAGGCTTGTCTGTTCACCGCCGGGATGGGTGGTGGCTGGGGACTGAGGCTTGGGCTTCAAAGGTCGGACACCAAGGAGAGGACTGGGGTTGGCAGCATGAACACAGCCTGAAGGGGCCTAGTGTGCCACAGCTAGGAGGGAGGGAGTCCAGGAAAAAGTCTGGACCTGCCTAACAGGCAAGAGACCATTGTTTTGAGATGCATGAGGAGAGGGGATTCAAAGCACCGCCTTAACGAGCTCCAGAGACAGGCGTGAGCCGCGGATATCAGTGCAGACACCAGAGTCAGAAATGAGACAATAAGGCTGCTGCTGCCACCACCAAGAAGCCTGTGTGCAAGCACAGGTCACTATCCACACCTCCCCTCCCAAAAACCTATGCAGTCCGCCACTGCCAGGGTCCCGTGATCCAGGGACAACTTCCCTGGGAGAGCACAAGGTGCACCTCAGGCAGTTGAAAAGTTACGCTGGCCTCTGCCGCCACAGGCTTGCCCCTCATACCGTACCCCTCCCTACCCCCGGCTTGAGTGAGCCAGAGCCCCCGAAGCAGCTCCTACTTTAACCGTGCACTGTCTGGGGGTAAAACAGAAGCCCTCAGGTGACCTACATGCAGAGGCGGGGCCAAATCCAAAGCTGAGCCCCAGGAGCTGTGTGAACAAAGAAGAGAAAGGGAAATTTCTCCCAGCAGGCTCAGGAGCAGCGGATTAAATCCCCACAATCAACTTGATGTACCCTGCATCTATGGAATACCTTAATAGACAGTGAATCATCCCAAAATTGAGGTGGTGGACTCTGGGAGCAACTGTAGACTTTGGGTTTCCTTTCTACATCTAACTTATTTCTGGTTTTATGTTTATCTTAGTTTAGTATTTAGAGATTATTTTCATTCATAGATTTGTTTATTGATTTGGTTGATCTCTTCCTTTTTTATGTGCATATATATTTTTTCCTTTTTCTCTTTTTGTGAGTGTGTATGTGTATGTTTCTTTGTGTAATTTTGTCTGTATATCTTTGCATTCACCATTTGTCCTAGGGTTCTGTCTTTTTTTTTTTTAGTATATTTTTTAGCACTTGTCTTTGGTGGATTTGCTTTATGGTTTGGTTGATCTCTTCTTTCTTTTTGTGTTTTTTACGTTTTCATTTTTTAATTTTTAATATTTTTTAATTTTTTATCTTAATAAACTTATTTATTTTCTTTTATTTTCATTTTCTTTCTTTCTTTATTTTTCTCTCCCTTTTCTTCTGAGCCATGTGTCTGACAGGGTCTTGGTGCTTCAACCAATATTCAGGCCTGAGCCTCTGAGGTGGGAGAGCTCAGTTCAGGACATTGGTCCACCAGAGATGTCCCAGCCCCATGTAATATCAAACAGCAAAAGCTTGCCCACAGATCTCCATCTCAACGCTAAGACACAGCTCCACTCAACGACCAGCAAGCTACAGTGCTGGAGACCCTATGCCAAACAGCTAGGAAGACAGGAACACCACCCCACCCATCAGCACAGAGGCTGCCGAAAATCATAATAAGTTCACAGACACCAAAACACGCAGCACCAGAAACGGTCCTACCCACTAGAAAGACAAGATCCAGCCTCATCCACCAGAACACAGGCATGAGTCACTTCCACCAAGAAGCCTACATAACCCACTGAACAAACCTTACCCACTGCAGTCAGACACCAAAACAATGGAAACTACAAACCTGCAGCCTATGAAAAGAAGACCATAAACACAGTAAGTTAAGCAAAATGTGAAGACAGAGAAATATGTAGCAAATGAAGGAGCAACGTAAAATCTCAACAGACCAAACAAGTGAAGAGGAAATAGGCAGTCTACCTGAAAAAGAATTAAGAATAATGATACGAAACATGATCCAAAATCTTGGAAATAGAACGGAGAAAATACAAGAAAAGTTTAACAAGGGCTTAGAAGAACTAAGAGCAAACAAACAATGATGAACAACACAATAAATGAAATTAAAAATTCTCTGGAAGGAATCAATAGCAGAATAACTGAGGTAGAAGAACAGATAACTGACCTGGAAGATAAAATGGTGGAAATAAGTACCACAGAGCAGAATAAAGAAAAAGGAATGAAAAGAATTGAGGACAGACTCAGAGACTTCTGGGACAGTATTAAACCCAACATTTGAATTATGGCGGTCTCAGAAGAAGAAGAGAAAAAGAAAGGGACTGAGAATATATTTGAAGAGATTAGAGTTGAAAACTTCCCTAATATGGGAAAGGAAATAGTCAAACAAGTCCAGGAAGTGCACAGAGTCCCATACAAGGTAAACCCAAGGAGAAACATGCAAAGACACATAATAATCAAACAATCAAAAATTAAATACAAAGAAAAAATATTAAAACGAGCAAGGGAAAAATAATAAGTAACATACAAGGAAATCCCCATAAAGTTAAGAGCTGATCTTTCACCAGAAACTCTGCAAGACAGAAGGGAGTGGCAGGACATATTTAAAGTGATGAAAGGGAAAAAACTACAAGCAGGATTACTTTATCCAGCAAGGATCTCATTCAGACTCAACAGAGAAATTAAAACCTTTACAGACAAGCTAAAGCTAAGAGAATTCAGCACAACCAAACCAGCTTTACAAAAAATGGTAGAGGAGCTTCTCTAACTGGGAAACACGAGAGAAAGAAGACGTCTACAATAACAAACCCAAAGCAATTAAGAAAATAGTAACAGGAATATACATATCGATAATTACCTTAAATGTAAATGGATTAAATGCTCCAACCAAAAGACATAGACTGGCAGAACGGATACAAAAACAAGACCCATATATATGCTGTCTACAAGAGACCCACTTCACACCTAGGGACACATACGGACTGAAAATGAGGGGGTGGAAAAAGATATTCCATGCAAATGGAAATCAAAAGAAAGCTGGAGTAGCAATTCTCATATCAGAAAAAATAGACTTTAATTAAAGACTATTACAAGAGACAAAGAAGGATACTACATAATGACAAAGGGATCAATCCAAGAAGTAGATATAACAATTGTAAATATTTATGCACCCAACAGAGGAGCACCTCAATACTAAAGCAAATAGTAACAGCCATAAAAGGGGAAATCGACAGTGACACAAAAATAGTAGGGGAGTTTAACACCACACATTCACCAATGGACAGATCATCCAGACAGAAAATTAATAAGGAAACACAAACGTTAAATGAAGCATTAAACAAGATGGATTTAATTGATATTTATAGGGCATTCCATCCAAAAACAATGGAATACACTTTGTTCTCAAGTGCTCATGGAAGATTCACCAAGATAGATCATAATTTGGGTAACAAATCAAGCCTTGAATATTTAAGAAAACTGAAATCATATCAAGTGTTTTTTCCAACCAAAACACTATGAGACTAGATGTCAATTACAGGAAAAAGATCTTTAAAAACTACAAACACATGGAAGCTAAAAATTACACTACTAAATAACAAACAGATCACTGAAGAAATGAAAGAGGAAATTAAAAAGTACCTACAAACAAATGACAATGGAGACACGATGACCCAAAACCTATGGGATGCAGCAAAAGCAGTTCTAGAGGGAAGTTTATAGCAATACAATCCTACCTCAAGAAATAAGAAATATCTAAAATAACAACCTAACCTTACACCTAAAGCAATTAGAGAAAGAAGAAAAAAAGTCCCAAGTTAGCATAAGGAAAGAAATCATAATGATCAGACAGAAATAAATGAAAAAGAAATGAAGAAAACAGGAGCAAAGATCAATAAAACTTAAAGCTTGTTCTTTGAGAAGATAAACAAAACTGGTAAACTATTAGCGAGACTCATCAAGTAAAAGGGAGAAGACCAAAATCAACAGAACTAGAAATGAAAAACGAGAAGTAACAAGTAGCACTTCAAAAATAAAAAGGATCATGAGAGATTACTACAAGCAACTATATGTCAATAAAATGGACAACCTGGAAGAAATGGACAAATTCTTAGAAAACCACAACCTTGTGAGACAGAACCAGGAAGAAATAGAAAATATAAACAGACCAATCACAAGCACTGAAATTGAAACTGTGATTAAAAACCTTCCAGCAAACAAAAGCCCAGGACCAGATGTATTCACAGGCGAATTCTATCAAAGGATTAGGAAACAGCTAACACCTATTCTTCTCAAACTCTTCCAAACTATAACAGAGGGAGGAACACTCCCAAACTTGTTCTATGAGCTTGCCATCACCCTGATACCCAAACCAGACAAAGATGTCACAAAAAATGAAAACTAGAGGACAATATCACTAATGAATATAGACGCAAAAATCCTCAACAAAATACTAGCAAACAGAATCCAACAGCACATTAAAAAGATCATACAACACGATCAAGCTGGGTTGATCCCAGGAATGCAAGGATTATTCAACATACGCATATCAATCAATGTGATGAACCATATTAACCAACTGAAGGAGAAAGACCATATGATCATCTCAGTAGATGCAGAAAAACCTTTGACAAAATTCAAAACCAATTTATGATAAAAAAAAAAAACTCTCCAGAAAGTAGGCATAGAGGGAACTAACCTCAACATAATTAAGCCCATATATGACAAACCCAAAGCCAACATCATTCTCAATGGTGAAAAACTGAAACCACTTCCTCTAAGGTCAGGAACAAGACAAGGTTGCCCACTCTCAACACTATTATTCAACATAACTTTGGAAGAATTAGCCACAGCTTTCAGAGAAGAAAAAGGAATCCAAATCAGAAAAGAAGAAGTAAAACTGTCACCATTTGCAGATGACAGGATACTATACAAAGAGAATCCCAAAGATGCTACCAGAAAACTACTAGAGCTAATCAATGAAGTTGGCAAAGTAGCAGGATACAAAATTAATGCACAGAAATCTCTTGCATTCCTATACACTAATAATGAAATATCTTAAAGAGAAATTAAGGAAACACTCCAATTTACCATTGCAACAAAAGGAATAAAGTATCTAGGTATAAACCTACCTAAGCAGACAAAAGACCTCTATGCAGAAAACTATAAGACACTAATGAAAGAAATTAAACATGATACAAACAGATGGAGAGATATACCATGTTCTTGGATTGGAAGAATCAACACTGTGAAAATGAGTATATTACCCAAAGCAATCTACAGATTCAATGCAATCTCTATCAAACTACCAATGGCAATTTTCACAGAACTAGAACAAAAAATTTCACAATTTGTAAGGAATCACAAAAGTCCCTGAATAGCCAAAGAAATATTGAGAAAGAAATGCGGAGCCAGAGGAGTCAGACTCCCTGACATTAGACTATACTACAAAGCTACAGTAATCAAGACAGTATGGTACTGGCACAAAAACAGAAATATAGATCAATGGAACAGGATAGAAGGCCCAGAGATAAACCCACACACATATAGTCACCTTATCTTTGATAAAGGAGGTAAGCATATACAATGGAGAAAAGACAGCCTCTTCAATAAGTGGTGCTGGGAAAACTGGACAGCTACATGTAAAAGAACGAAATTAGAACATTCCCTAACCATATACAAAAATAAACTCAGAATAGATTAAAGACCTAAATGTAAGGCCAGACACCATAAAACTCTTAGAGGAAAACATAGGCAGAACACTCTATGACATAAATCACAGAAAGATCCTTTTTGACCGACCTCCTAGAATAAGGGAAATAAAAACAAAAGTAAACAAATGGGACCTAATGAATCTTAAAAGCTTTTGCACAGCAAAAGAAACCATAAATAAGACAAAAAGGCAACCCTCAGAATGGGAGAAAATGTTTGCAAATGAAGCAACTGGAAAAGGATTAATCTCCAAAATATACAAGCAGCTCATGAAGGTCAATATCAAAAAACAAACAACCCAATCCAAAAATGGGCAGAAGTCCTAAATAGACATTTCTGCAAGGAAGATATACAGATTGCCAACAAACACATGAAAGGATGCTCAATATTGCTAATCATTAGAGAAATGCATATCAAAATTACAATGAGGTATCTATCCACCATTCCTCATTACTGCTGATCATCTCCCCAATCCAAGCCACCATTATGTCACCTGAACAAGTACAGTAGCTTCTGTAGGTCCAATCCATAGACCATCAGAGGGATCTTAATTAAATGTAAATTAGGCAATGTGTTTCCCCTGATTTGAACCTTATATACACCATTTTCCACTGCAAATAAAATCAAAACTCCTTTCTATGGTCTGAAAGCCACCACACAGTCCAACCCCTGCCCAGATCCTGACCACAATCCAGGTTATTCTGTCTCTCTCACCCTAGCTGAGTACACTTTCTCCATCTCTTTTTACATCTAGATAGTAAACAAAGCAGGGAATCAAGCCTGATATGTAGCATTTGCCCATTTCTAGGGTGTAAATACACCCACCTTGACCAATTCCAAGCTATGAATACAATGTCACTGGAAAGGGAGCTGGGCAGAGATGCACAGTTGTCCCCCTTTGTAGTGTTTCCACCATACAGATAACAGGAGGTGTAAAAGCTGCTAGAGCACAGATAATAGTAAATTTTATAATATAATTAGGAAGTAATAAATTTTGAGTTTTTATTGCCATTGCTTTCAATAAAATTTAATTGTAAGGTTAAAAAAAACTACAATGAGGTATCACCTCACACCAATAAGAATGGCCATCATCAACAAAATCGACAAAAAAAAAATGCTGGAGAGGTTGTGAGAAAAGGGATCCCGCTTACACTGTTGGTAGGAATGTAAATTGATACAGCCACTATGGAGAACAGTATGCAGGTTTCTTAAAAAACTAAAAATAAAACTACCCTATGACCCAGCAATCCCACTGCTGGGCATATACCCTGAGAAAACCATAATTCAAAGAGATACATGTACCACAATATTCATTGCAGAACTATTTACAATACCCAGGACATGGAAGCAACCTAAGTGTCCATTGAAAGATGAATGGATAAAGAAGATGTGTCACATATGTACAATGGAATACTACTCACCTATAAAAAGAAACAAAAGTGAGTTACTTGTAGTGAGATGGATGAACCTGTCATACAGAGTGAAGTCAGAAAGAGAGAAACAAATATTGTATGCTAACACATATACATGGAATCTAAAAAAAAAAAAATGGTGCTGAAGAACCTAAGGGAAGGACAGAAATAAAGATGCAGATGTAGAGAATGGACTGGAGGAATGGGGAGGGGAAGGGTAAGCTGGGACGAAGTGAGAGAGTGACATAGAAATATATACACTACCAAATGTAAACTAGATAGCTAGTGGGAATCAGCTGCATAGCACAGGGAGATCAGCTCAGTGCTTTGTGTCCACGTAGAGTGGTGGGATAGGGAGGGTGGGAGGGAGAGGCAAGAGGGAGGAGATATGGGGATATATGTATATGTATAGCTGATTCCCTTTGTTATACAGGAAAAACTACCACACCATTGTAAAGATATTATACTCCAATAAAGATGTTTAAAAAAAAACCTATGGGATGCAGCAAAAGCAGTTCTAAGAAGGAAGTTTGTAGCAATAAAATCTTACCTCAAGAAACAAGAAAAATCTCAAATAAACAGTCTAACCTTACACCTAAAAGAACTAGAGAAAAAAGAACAAACAAAACCCAAAGTTAGTAAAAGGAAAGAAATGATAAAGATCAGAGCAGAAATAAATGAAATAGAAACAAAGAAAACAAAAGCAAAGATCAATGAAACTAAAAGTTGGTTCTTTGAGAAGACAAAAAAAATTGATAAACCTTTTGCCAGACTCAACAGAAAAAGAGGGAGAGGACTCAATAAAATTAGAAATGAAAAAGAAGTTACAACAGACACCACAAAAATAAAAAACATCATAAGAGACTACTGCAGGCAACTCTATGCCAATAAAATGCACAACTTGGAAGAAATGAACAAATACTTAGAAAGGTATAACCTTCCAAGACTGAACCTGGAAGATAGAAAATATGAGCAGACCAATCACAAGTAATGAAATTGAAACTGTGATTAAAATCTTCCAACAAACAAAACTCCAGGACAAGATGGCTTCACAGGTGAATTGTATCAAACATTTTGAGAAGAGCTAGCACCCATCCTCCTCAAACTTTTCCAATAAGTTGCAGAGGAAGGAACACTCCCAAATTCATTCTAAATGGTCACCATCACCCTGATACCAAAATCAGATAAATATGCTACAAACAAAGAAATTTACAGACCAATATCACTGATGAATATAGATGCAAAGTCCTCAGCAAAATACTAGCAAACAGAAACCAACAACACATTAAAAGGATCATATACCATGATCAAGTGGGATTTATCCCAGTGATGCAAGGATGCTTCAATATATGCAAATCAATCAATGTGATACACCATATTAACAAACTGAAGAATAAAAAACATATGATCATCTCAATAGATGCAGAAAAAGCTTTCGAAAAAATTCTACACTGATTTATGAGAAAAACTCTACAGAAAGTGAGCATAGAGGGAACCTACGTCAACATAATAAAGGCCATATACAAAAAAACCCCACAGCAAACATCATTCTCAGTGGTGAAAAACTGAAACCATTTCCTCTAAGATCAGGAACAAGACACAGATGTCCACTTTCGCCACTATTATCCAAAATAATTTTGGAAGTCCTAGCCACAGCAATCAGAGAAGAAAAAGAAGTAAAAGGAATACAAATGGGAAAAGAAGAAGTAAAACTGTAACTGTTTGCAGGTGATATGATACTACACATAGAGAATCCTAAAGATGCCACCAGAAAATTACTAGAGGTAATCAATGAATTTGGTAAACTTGCAGGATACAATATTAATGCACAGAAGTCTCTCGCACTCCTATACACTAACAATGAAAGATCAGAAAAAGAAATTACGAAACAATCCCATTTACCATCGCAACAAAAATAATAAAATAGCTGGGAGTAAACCTACATAAGGAGGTAAAAGACCTGTACAAGAAAACTATAAGACACTGATGAAAGTAATCCAAGATGACACAAACAGATGGAGAGATGTACAATATTCTTAGACTGGAAGAATCAATACTGTGAAAATGAATAAACTACCCAAAGCAATCTACAGATTCAGTGCAATCCCTATCAAATTACCAATGGCATTTTTCACAGAACTAGAACAAAATATCTTATAATTTGTATGGAGGCACAAAAGATCTCGAATAGCCAAAGCAATCTTGAGGGAAAAAAACAGAGCTGGAGGAATCAGACTCCCTGACTGCAAATCTACAGTAATGAAGACAATATGGTACTGGCACAAAAACAGAAATATAGATCAATGGAACAGGATAGAAAGCCCAGAGGTAAATCCATGCACCTATTGTCAACAAATCTATTACAAAGGAGGCAAGGATTTACAATGGAGAAAAGACAGTCTCTTCAATAATTGGTGCTGGGCAAACTGGACAGCTACATGTAAAGAATGGAATTAGAACACTTCCTAACACCATACACAGAAATAAACTTAAAGTGCATTAAGAACTAAATGTACAGCCAGACACTGTAAAACTCTTAGAGGAACACATAGGCAGAACACTCTATGACATAAACAACAGCAAGATCCTTTTTGACCCACCTCCTAGAGTAACAGAAATAAAAACAAAATTAAACAAATGGGACCTAATGAAACTTAAAGCCTTCTGCACAACAAAGGAACCATAAACAAGACGAAAATACAACCCACAGAATGGGAGAAAATATTTTCAAATGAAACAACTGGCAAAGTATTAATCTCCAAAATTTACAAGCAGCTCATGAAGCTCAATATCAAAAAAATAAACAACCCAATCCAAAAATGGGCTGAAGACCTAAACAGACGTCTCCAAAGAAGATACACAGAATGCCAACAAACACATGAAAGGATGCTCAACATCACTAAACATTAGAGAAATGCACAGCAAAACCCTAGTGAGGTATCACCTCACACTGGTCAGAATGGCCATCATTAAAAAAATCTATGAACAATAAATGCTGGAAAGAGTGTGGTGAAAAAGGAACCCTCTTGAACTGTTGGTGGGAATGTAAATTGATACAGCCACTATGGAAAACAGTATGAAGGTTCCTTAAAAAACTAAAAATAAAACTACCCTATGACCCAGCAATCCCACTACTGGGCATATACCCTGAGAAAACCATAATTCAAAGAGATACATTCACCCCAGTGTTCATTGCTGCACTGTTTACAATAGCCAAGATATGGATGCAATCTAAGTGTCCATTGACAGATGTGGCACATAAATACAATGGAATGTTACTCAGCCATAAAAAGAAACAAAATTGAGTTATTTGTAGTGAGGTTGATGGGACTAGAGTCTGTCATGTAGAGTGAAGTAAGTCAGAAGGAGAAAAACAAATACCATATGTTAACACATATGTACGGAATCTAAAAAATACATGGTTCTGATGAAGCTATGGGCAGGGCAGGAATAAAGATGCAGACATAGAGAATGGACATGAGGACATGGGGAGGGGGGAGGGGAATCTGGGGCAAAGTGACAGAATGGCATTGACATATATACACTACCAAATATAAAATAGATAGCTAGTGGGAAGCAGCTGCATAGCACAGGGAGATCAGGTCAGTGCTTTTTTACCACTTAGAGGGGTGGAAAGGGAGCGTGGGATAGAGGCTGAAGAGGGAAGGGATATGGGTATATATGTATACATATATGTATACATATATGTATATAGATAGCTGATTATACTCCAATAAAGATATAAAAATAATAATAAATATTTTTAAAAATTTTTAAAGATTTATGATGCACATTAGGATCTGCAAATTGAGGCAAGTCCCTGAGGGAGGGAGGAAGTAACAGGGAGAGGGAGGAGAGAGAGTCTGGGAATATGTATATGACAGGAGCCCACTGTGGGACTTTTTAATAGTGCCAGAAACAAACAAATTTCTTCCAGCCCATGGCAGGAATCGGGTAGTGGAAGAAGAAGAGCAGGGTTAACAGTGTGCAGGTGAGGCTGCTAAGAATGAATTTAAAAGCGAGTTTCTAGAACAAAGCTTTAAGTATAACAAATAATCCTAAAATTTGTATGGAACCACAAAAGATCCTGAAGAGCCAAAGCTATCTTGAGAAAGAACAAAGCTGGAGGAATCATGCATCCTGATTTCAAACTACACTATAAAGCTACAGTAAAGAAACAGAATGGTACTGGGACAAAAACAGACACATATCAGTGGAATAGAATAGAGAGCCTAGAAATAAACCCACACACGTATGGTCAATCTATGGCAGAGGAGGGAAGAATACACAATGGGGAAATGACAATCTCTTCAATAAGTGATACTGGGAAACTGGAAATCTACATTTAAAAACTGAAACTAGAACATTTTCTCACGCCATATACAAAAATAAACTCAAAATGGATTAAACAATTTAAATGTAAGACCTGAAACCATTAAAATCCTGGAAGAAAATATAGACAATTCACTCTTTTGCATTAGTGTTAGTAATTTTTTTCTTGGATCTGTCTCCTCAGGCAAGGGCCACAAAAGCAAAATTAAACAAATGGGGATACATCAAACTTAAAATATTTTGCTCTGTGAAGAAAACCATCAACAAAATGAAAAGGCAACATACTAAATGGGAGACGATATTTACAAATGATATGTCCAATAAGGGGTTATTATCCAAACTATTTGAAGAACTTATACAACTCAATAGAAAAAAATAATCAAAAAACAAAAACAATCCAATGTAAAAATGGCCGTAGGACCTAAATAGACATTTTTCAAAGGAAGATATACAAATGGCCAACAGGCACATGAAAAGATGCTCAACATCACTGATCATTGGGGAAATGCAAATCAAAGCCACAACGATGAGTTGAGGAAGATGGCAGAAGAGTAAGAGGCGGAGATCACCTTCCTCCCCACAAATACATCAGAAATACATCTACACGTGGAACTACTCCTATAGAACACCCACTGAACGCTGGCAGAAGACCTCAGACCTCCTAAAAGGCAAGAAACTCCCCACGTACCTGGGTAGCAAAAAAGAAAAAAGAATAAACAGACAAAAAAGAATAGGGACAGGACCTGCACCAGTGGGAGGGAGCTATGAAGGAGGAAAGGTTTCCACACACTAGGAGGCCCTTTGCAGGTGGAGACTGCGGGTGGGGGAGCGGGGAAGCTTCGGAGCCGCAGAGGAGAGCGCAGCCACAGGGGTGTGGAGGGCAAAGTGGAGAGATTTCCGCACAGAGGATCAGTGCCAACCAGCACTCACCAGCCCAAGAGGCTTCTCTGCTCACCCGCCGGGGTGGGCGGGGGCTGGGAGCTGAGGCTCAGGCTTCAGTCGGATCACAGGGAGAGGAACGGGGTTGGCGGCGTGAACACAGCCTGAAGGGGGTAGTGCACCACGGCTAGCCGGGAGGGAGTCCGGGAAAGAAGTCTGGAGCTGCTGAACAGGCAAGAGAATTTTTCTTGCCTCTTTGTTTCCTGGTGTGGAAGGACAGGGTTAAGAGCGCTGCTTAAAGGAGCTCCAGAGATGGGTGCAAGCTGTGGCAAACACCGCGGACCCCAGAGACGGGCGTGAGATGCTACAGCTGCTGCTGCTGCCACCAAGAACCCTATGTGTGAGCATAGGTCATTATCCACACCTCCCCTCCTGGGAGCCTGTGCAGCCCGCCACTGCCAGGGTCCCGTGATCCAGAGACAACTTCCCTGGGAGAACGCACGGCGTGCCTCAGGCTAGTGCAACATCACGCCAGCCTCTGCCGCTGCAGGCTCACCTGCATCCGTACCCCTCCCTCCACCGGGCCTGAGTGAACCAGAGCCCCCGAATCAGCGGCTCCTTTAACCACTTCCTGTCTGAGCGAAGAACAGATGCGCTCAGGTGACCTAAGTGCAGAGGCAGGGCCAAATCCAAAGCTGAATCCCGGGAGCTGTGTGAACAAAGAAGAGAAAGGGAAATTTCTTCCAGCAGCCTCAGGAGCAGTGGATTAAATCTCCACGATCAACTTGATGTACCCTGCATCTGTCGAATACCTGAACAGACAACGAATCATCCCAAATTGAGGAGGTGGACTTTGAGAGCAAGATTTGTTATTTTTTCCCCTTTTCCTCTTTTTGTGACTGTGTATGTGTATGCTTCTGTGTGAGATCTTGTCTGTATATCTTCGCTTTCACCATTTGTCCTAGGGTTCTGTCCATCCGTTTTTTTTGTTGTTGTTGTTGAATTCTTTTAAAAAAATTTTTTCTTAATAATTGTTGTTTATTTTTTATTTTAATTATTTTATTTTATCTTTATTTTATTTTATCCTCTTTCTTTCTTTCTTTCTTTCTACTTTTTCTCCCTTTTATTCTCAGCTGTGTGGATGAAAGGCTCTTAGTGCTCCACCCAAGAGTCAGTGCAGTGCCTCTGAGGTGGGAGAGCCAACTTCAGGACACTGGACCACAAGAGACCTCCCAGCTCCATGGAATATCAAATGGCGATAATCTCTGAGAGATCTCCATCTCAACACCAAGACCCAGCTTCACTCAACGACCAGCAAGCTACAGTGCTGGACACCCTATGCAAAACAACTAGCAAAAGAGGAACACAACCCCACCCATTAGATGAGAGGCTGCCTAAAAGCATAATAAGGCCACAGACACCCCAAAACACACCACCAGTTGTGGACCTGCCCACCAGAAAGACAAGATCTAGCCTCATCCACCAGAACACAGGCACTTGTCCCCTGCACCAGGAAGCCTACACAACCCACTGAACCAACATTAGTCACTGGGGAAAGACACCAAAAACAGCGGGAACTATGACCCTGCACCCTGCAAAAAGTAGAACCCCAAACACAGTAAGATAAGCAAAATGAGATGACAGAAAAACACACAGCAGATGGAGGAGCAAGGTAAAAACCCACCAGACATAACAAATAAAGAGGAAATAGGCAGTCTACCTGAAAAAGAATTCAGAATAATGAGAGTGAAGATGAAGCAAAATCTTGGAAATAGAATAGACAAAATGCAAGAAACATTTAACAAGGACCTAGAAGACCTAAAGAGGAAACAAGCAATGATGAACAACACAATAAATGAACTTAAAAATACTCTATAAGGGATCAATAGCAGAATAATTTATGCAGAAGAACGGATAAGTGACCTGGAAGATAAAATAGTGGAAATAACTACTGCAGAGCAGAAAAAAGAACGAAAAGAACTGAGGACAGTTTCAGAGAATTCTGGGGCAACATTAAACGCGTCAACATTCGAATTACTGCGGTCCCAGAAGAAGAAGAGACTGAAAAAGGGACTGAGAAAATATTTGAAGAGATTATAATTGAAAACTACCCTAATATGGGAAAGGAAATAATTAATCAAGTCCGGGAAGCACAGAGAGTCCCATACAGCATAAATCCAAGGAGAAACATGCCAAGACACATATTAATCAAACTATCAAAAATTAAATACAAAGAAAACACATTAAAAGCAGCAAGGGAAAAACAACAAATAACACACAGGGGAATCCCCATAAGGTTAACAGCTGATCTTTCAGCAGAAACTCTGCAAGTCATAAGGGACTGGCAGGACATATTTAAAGTAATGAAGGAGAAAAACCGACAACCAAGATTATTCTACCCAGCAAGGATCTCATTCAGATTTGAATGAGAAATTAAAACCTTTAAAGACAAGTAAAACCTGAGAGAGTTCAGCACCACCAAACCAGCTTTACAACAAATGCTAAAGGAACTTATCTAGGCAAGAAACACAAGGTAAGTAAAGGACCTACAATAACAAACACAAAAAAATTAAGATAATGAGAATAGGAATATACATATCGATAATTACCTTAAATGTAAATGGATTGAATGCTCCCACCAAAAGACACAGACTGGCTGAATGGATACAAAAACAAGAACCATATATATGCTGTCTACAAGAGACCCACTTCAGACCTAGGGACAAATACAGACTGAAAGTGAGGGGATGGAAAAAGATATTCCATGCAAATGGAAAACAAAAGAAAGCTGGAGTAGCAATTCTCATTTCAGACAAAACAGACTTTAAAATAAAGGGGAAATTGACAGTAACACATTCATATTAGGGGATTCAACACCCCGCTTTCACCAATGGACAGATCATCCAAAATGAAAATAAATAAGGAAACAAAAGCTGTAAATGATACATGAAACAAGATGGACTTAATTGATATTTATAGGACATTCCATACAAAAACAACAGAATACACATTTTTCTCAAGTGCTGATGGAACATTCTCCAGGATAGATCGTATCTTGGGTCACAAATCGAGCCTTGGTAAATTTAAGAAAATTCAAATTGTATCAAGTATCTTTTCTGACCACAATGCTATGAGACTAGATATCAATTACAGGAAAAGATCTGTAAAAAATATAAACACATGGAGGCAAAACAATACACTACTTAATAACGAATTCATCACTGAAGAAATCAAAGGGGAAATTAAAAAATACCTAGAAACAAATGACAATGGAGACACAAGTACCCAAAATCTATGGAATGCAGCAAAAGCAGTTCTAGGAGGGAAGTTTATAGTAATACAGTCCTACCTTAAGAAACAGAAAACATCTTGAATAAATAACCTAACCTTGCACCTAAAGCAATTAGAGAAAGAAGAACAAAAAAACCCCAAAGTTAGCAGAAGGAAAGAACTCATAAAGATCAAATCAGAAATAATTGAAAAAGAAATGAAGGAAACAATAGAAAAGATCAATAAAACTAAATGCTGGTTCTTTGAGAAGATAAACAAAATTAATAAACCATTAGCCAGACTCGTCAAGAAAAGAAGGGAGAAGACTCAAAACAATAGAATTAGAAATGAAAAAGGAGAAGTAACAACTGACACTGCAGAAATACAAAAGATCATGAGAGATTACTACAAGCAACTCTATGCCAATAAAATGGACAACCTGGAAGAAATGGACAAATTCTTAGAAAACTACAACCTGCCAAGACTGAATCAGGAAGAAATAGAAAATATGAACAGACCAATTACAAGCACTAAAATTGAAACTGTGATTAAAAATCTTCCAACAAACAAAAGCCCAGGACCAGATGGCTTCACAGGCGAATTCTATCAAACATTTAGAGAAGAGCTAACACCTATTCTTCTCAAACTTCCAAAATATAGCAGAGGGCGGAACACTCTGAAACTCATTCTACAAGACCACCATCACCTTGATACCAAAACCAGACAATGATGTCACAAAGAAAGAAAACTACAGGCCAATATCACTGATGAACATAGATGCAAAAATCCTCAACAAAATACTAGCAAACAGAATCCAAAAGCACATTAAAAAGATCATACACCATGATCAAGTGGGGTTTATTCCAGGAATGCAAGGATTCTTCAGTATACGCAAATCAATGTGATACACCATATTAACAAATTGAAGGAGAAAAACCATATGATCATCTCAATAAATGCAGAGAAAGCTTTCGACAAAATTCAACACCCATTTATGATAAAAACCCTCCAGAAAGTAGGCATAGTGGGAACTTTCCTCAACATAAAAAAGGTCATATATGACAAACCCACAGCCAACATCATCCTCAACGGTGAAAAACTAATACCATTTCTACTAAGATCAGGAACAAGACAAGGTTGCCCACTCTCACCACTCTTATTCAACATAGCTTTGGAAGTTCTAGCCACAGCAAACAGAGAAGAAAGGGAAATAAAAGGAAACGAAATCGGAAAAGAAGAAGCAAAGCTGTCACTGTTTGCAGATGACATGATACTATACATAGAGAATCCTAAAGATGCTACCAGAAATCTATTAGAGGTAATCAATGTATTTGGTAAAGTAACAGGATACAAAACTAATGCACAGAAATCTCTGGCATACCTATACAGTAATGATGACAAATTTGAAAGTGAAATTAAGAAAACACTCCCATTTACCACTGTAACAAAAAGAATAAAATATCTAGGTATAAACCTACCTAAGCAGACAAAAGACCTGTATGAAGAAAATTATAAGACACTGATGAAAGAAATTACAGATGATACAAATATTGAGAGATATACCATGATCTTGGATTGGAAGAATCAACATTGTGAAAATGACTCTACCACCCAAAGCAATCTACAGATTCAATGCAATCCCTATCAAACTACCACTGGCATTTTTCACAGAACTAGAACAAAAAATATCAGACTTTGTATGGAAACACAAAAGACCCCAAATAGCCAAGGCAAACTTGAGAAAGAAAAACGGAGCTGGAGGAATCAGGCTCCCTGATTTCAGGCTATAGTACAAAGCTACAGTAATCAAGACAGTATGGTACTGGCATAAAAACAGAAATATACATCAATGGAACAGGATAGAAAGCCCAGAGATAAACCCACACACATATGGTTACCTTATATTTGATAAAGGAGGCAGGAATGTACAGTGGAGAAAGGACAGCCTCTTCAATAAGTGGTGCTGGGAAAACTGGACAGGTACATGTAAAAGTATGAGATTAGAGCACTCCCTAACACCATACACAAAAATAAGCTCAAAGTGGATTAAAGACCTAAATGTAAGGCCAGACACTCTAAAACTCTTAGAGGAAATCATAGGCAGAACACTCTATGACATAAATCACAGCAAGCTCCTTTTTGACCCACCCCCAAGAAAAATGGAAATAAAAACAAAAATAAACAAATGAGACCTAATGAAACTTCAAAGCTTTTGCACAGCAAAGGAAACCATAAACAACACCAAAAGACAACCCTCACAATGGGAGAAAATATTTGCAAATGAAGCAACTGACAAAGGATTAATCTCCAAAATTTACAAGCAGCTCATGCAGCTCAATAACAAGAAAACAAACAACACAATCCAAAAGTGGGCAGAAGACCTAAATAGGCATTTCTCCAAGGAAGATATACAGATTGCCAACAAACACATATCATTAGAGAAGTGCAAATCAAAACTACAATGAGACATCATCTCACACCTGTCAGAATTGCCATCATCAAAAAATCTAGAAACAATAAAAGCTGTAGAGGGTTTGGAGAAAAGGGAACACTCTTGCACTGCTGGTGGGAATGTGAATTGGTACAGCCACTATGGAGAGCAGTATGGAGGTTCTTTAAAAAATTACAAATAGAATTACCATATGACCCAGCAATCCCACTACTGGGCATATACCTTGAGAAAACCATAATTCAAAGAGAGTCATGTACCAAAATATTCATTGTGGCTCTATTTACAATAGCCAGGAGATGGAAACAACCTAAGTGTCCATCATCCAATGAATGGATAAAGACTATGTGGCACATATATACAATGGAATATTACTCAGCCATAAAAGAAACAAAATTGAGTTATTTGTAGTGAGGTGGATGGACCTAGAGTCTGTCATACAGAGTGATGTAAGTCAGAATGAGAAAGACAAATACCGTATGCTAACACATATATATGGAATCTAAGAAAAAAAAGTCATGAAGAACCTAGGGGTAAGACAGGAATAAAGACACAGACCTACTAGAGAATGGACATCAGGATATGGAGAGGGAGAAGGGTAAGCTGTGACAAAGTGAGAGAGTGGCATGGACGTATATACACTACCAAAAGTAAAATAGATAGCTAGTGGGAAGCAGCCGCATAGCACAGGGAGATCAGCTCGGTGCTTTGTGACCACCTAGAGTGGTGGGATAGGGAGGGTGGGAGGGAGGGAGATGCAAGAGGGAAGAGATATGGGAACATATGTATATGTATAACTGATTCACTTTGTTATAAAGTAGAAACTAACACACCATTGTAAAGCAATTATACTCCAATAAAGGTGTTAAAAAAATCTGTAAATGTCCTTTCACTGATCTTTGCCTGGAAGGTATTTACACAAATGGAGTTTCCCCCCACGATTCAGCTGAAGTACTCACTGAGTTGGACCAAGGTTCTCAACTCAATAATATGTACATCTGAGACTCTTTATATTTCTTCCTATTCAAAGTGCCATCCTACCCATGGCTCATAGAAAGTTCATGCTGAATAAAGCTCTGATCATCTGTTGAATCCCTTCTTCGTTGAGTTTATTTTTTTCCCCTAGGAATAAGGTCTCTTGAGATTTATTTGATTATTGACCAGAATTGTGTAGCTCCCTGGGAAAATTGTTTTCTGGCCTTCTAACAGCTTCTTTTATGGTGTATCTTCTTGTGTAGTGTCTTAAGTGTCATTTGTCTATAAGGTGAAAAGTCAATAGAAATCTTTACGGGCACTAACCAAATACGTCTGTCCTTAAGCCAGTCTCAGAGGTGGAGGAGCACCGGAGGTCTCCTCAGACCTGTGCTTTTAGACATGTGTTGCCTCAAGTCACCATAGCAAAACACTATAAAGGCTTCTCCTCAGTCTTGTCTCTGTGTCCTTGAAAAATGCTTTGTTTAGGTTCACCTGCCCAGGATCAGGAGATTTTACATGGCCCCTGATTGGTGAAAATTGACCTTTCACCAAGTTTCTGAGACACCACGTTAAACAAGCATTATCCTTATGTATCTTTTTTCTCATGGGGTCATCTTAATCTAAAACTGCATTTCTTTTCAGCCAGGGACCTCTTTCCTTTATGTTTTCTCATTATAATGCTAATTGGTATACTTGTCTCTAACTAGCACAATTTCACTAGGGATAAATTTAAATTGCTGAAGACTTTTGTGGGACTTATGACATGAAGTAGATCTTTTCCTTTGAGAGGCATCATTAAAAAATAAGTGGAAAAAATCCTCATGAGGAGATAGATTTTCCTAGTTGTCTAAAAGAAAGAACTTTTTGTTTAATATACGAGGCAGTTCCTTCATTTCCATCACTTGGGGGATTAATAAGTGCTGGCTTTTTAAATTAAAGACTTTATTTTTCAAAGTATTTTTAAGTTCACATCAAAACTGAGAGAAAGGTACAAAGATTTCCCGTATGCCCTCTCTCCCCACACGTAAAGCTTCCTCAATTTGTAACATTCCCCACCAATGTGGTACATTGAGGAACCTACACTGACACATCATAATCACTCAAAATCCATAGTTTACATTAGGGTTCACTCTTGGTGTTGTACATTTTATGGACTTAGAATTTATCCATCATTATACTGTCATACAAAGTATTTTCACTGTTCCAAAATTCTCTGTAATCTATTTATCCCTACATCCCTCCTGGCACCCAATCCCTAGCAACCACTGAACTTTTTACTGTCTCCATAGTTTGCATTTTCCAGAATGTTATACACAATGAGCCTTGAACAACATGGGTTTTTTTGAACTGCATGGATCCACTTATACATGGATTTTTTTCAATAAATATATATTGCAGTACTACACAATCTGAAGTTGGTTGAATCTGTGGGTGCAAACCACAGATACAGAAGGTGAACTGTAAAGTTATATGCAGATTTTCAACAGCTCAGGGGTTGGCTGCCCTAACCACCTCTATGTTCAGGGGTCAACTATAGTTGGAACCAAACAGTATGTAGCCTTTTCAGATTGGCTTCTTTCACTTTGTAATATGCATTTAAGGTTACTCCATGTCTTTTTATGGCTTGATAGCTCATTTATTTTTTTTTTTTATTTTTTAAAGGGCTTCAAATGCTTGGCATTTATTTATTTATTTATTTATTTATTTATTTATTTATTTATTCATTTTTGGCTGTGTTGGGTCTTCATTTCTGTGCCAGGGCTTTCTCTAGTTGTGGCAAGCGGGGGCCACTCTTCATCGCAGTGCATGGGCCTCTCACTATCGCGGCATCTCTTGCTGTGGAGCACAGGCTCCAGAGGCGCAGGCTCAGTAGTTGTGGCTCACGGGCCTAGTTGCTCTGCGGCATGTGGGATCTTCCCACACTAGGGCTTGAACCCGTGTCCCCTGCATTAGCAGGCAGATTCTCAACCACTGTGCCACCAGGGAATCCCTAGCTCATTTATTTTTAGTGTTCAATAATATTCCATTATCTGGGTGTAGCTCAGTGTATTTATTCATTTACCTACTGAACGACGTCTTTGTTTCTTCCAAGTTTTGACAGTTATAAATAAAGCTACTATAAACATCTGTGTGCAAGTTTTTGTGTGGGGATAAGTTTTCAGCTCCTTTGGGTAAATACCAAGAAATGAGATTTCTGGATCATATGGTAAGAGTATGTTTAGTTTTGTAAGAAACTGACAAACAGCCTTCCAAAGTGGCTGTAACATTTTGCTTTCCCACCAGAGATGAATGAGAGTTCCTGTTGTTCCACATCCTTGCCAGGATTTGATGATGTCAGTGTTTGGATTTTGGTCATTCTAAAAGGTGTGTAGTAGTATCTCATTGCTGCTGTTTTTGCTTTTTTTAATTGAAGTACAGTTGATTTACAATATTGTGTTGGTTTCATGTGTATAGTATAGTGATTCAGTTAATTTTTGCAGATTATATTCCATTTAGATTATTAAAAGATATTGAATATAATTCCCTATGCTATACAGTAAATCTTTTTGCTTATCTATTTTACATATAGTAAGTTGTATCTGTTAATCACATACTGCAATTTGTCCCTCACTCCCTCCCTCTCCTCTTTAGTAACAATAACTTTGTTTTCTGTGTCTTTGAGTCTATTTCTGTTTTGTATCCAGATTTATTTGTATAATTTTTTAGATTCCACATATAAGTGATATCATATAGTATTTGTCTGACTTATTTTACTAAGCATAATATTCTCTAGGTCCATCCTTGTTGCTGCAAATGGCAATATATCATTCTTTTTAATGGTTGAGTAATATCCCATTATATATATATATATATATATATATACATATATATATATATATATGTATATACGCCACATCTTGTTAAGCCAATCATCTGTTGATGGACACTTGGGTTGTTGCCTTGTCTTGGCTATTGTAAATAGCGCTGCTATGAACATTGGGGTGCATGTATCTTTTCCAATCAGAGTTTTCATTTTTTCCAGATACTATATACCCAGGAGTAGAATTGCTGGATCATATGGTAGCTCTAATTTTAGTTTTTAAAGAAACTGCTATACTGTTTTCCATAGTGGTTGCACCAATTTACATTCCCACCAACAGTGTGTGAGCATTCCTTTTTCCCCACACCCTCTCAAACATTTATGATTTGTAGACTTGTTTTTTTCACTTCACAGGTCACTTTTTTATTATATTTATTTTTTTATTTTATATTGGTGTATAGTTGATTAAGAATGTCATGTTAATTGCAGGTGTACAGCAAAGTTATACATATACTTATATCCATTCTTTTTCAAATTTTTTTCCCATTTAGGTTATTACAGAATATTGAGCAGAGTTCTCTCTGCTGTATAGTAGGTCCTTGTTGGTTATCTATTTTAAATTTAGCTGTGTGTAAATGTCAATCCGAAACTCACAATCTATCCCTCCCCCCAACCCTTCCCCCCGGTAACCATAAGTTCATTCTCTAAGTCTGTGAGTCTGTTTCTATTTTGTAAATCATTTGTATCATTTTTTTTAGTTTCCACATATAAGCGATATTATATGATATTTGTCTTTCTCTGTCTGACTTACTTCACTTAGTCTGATAATCTCCAGTTCCATCCATGTTGCTGCAATGGCATTATTTCATTCTTTTTAATGGCTGAGTAATATTCCATTGTATATATGTACCATATCTTCTTTATCCATTTCTCTGTCGATGGACATTTATGTTGCTTCCATGTCTTGGCTATTGTAAGCAGCACTGCAATGAACATTGGGGTGCATGTATCCTTTTGAACCATGTTTTTCTTTGGATATATGCCCAGGAGTGGGATTGCTGGATCATATAGTAACTCTATTTTTAGTTTTTTAAGGAACCTCCGTAGTATTCTCCTTGGTGGCTGTACCAATTTACATTCCCACCAACAGTGTAGGAGGGTTCCATTTTCTCCACTCCCTCTCTAGCATTTACTGTTTGTAGACTTTTTGAGAATGGCCATTCTGACTGGTGTGGGCTGATACCTCACTGTGGTTTTGATTTGCATTTCTCTAATAATTAGCAATGTTGAACATCTTTTCATGTGCCTCCTGGCCATCTGAATGTCTTTTATGGAAAAATGTCTATTTCGGTCTTCTGCCCACTTTTTATTGGGTTGTGTGTTTTTTTTTTTGTTTTTGAATTGTATGCACTGTTTGTAAATTTTGGATATTAACCCCTTATCAGTCATATCATTTGCAAATATTTTCTCCCATTCCATAGTTATCTTTTTGTTTTGCTTATGGTTTCCTTTGTGGTGCAAAAGCTTTTAAGTTTGATTAGGTCCCATTTGTTTATTTTTGCTTTTATTTCATTTGCCTTGGGAGATTGATCTAAGAAAATATTGCTAAGATTTATTTTGCAATAAATAAAGAATATTTTGCCTATGTCTTCTAGGAGTTTTATGGTGTCATGTCTTACATTTAGGTCTTTAAACCATTTTGAGCTTATTTTTGTATACAGTGTGAGGGAATGTTCTAATTTCACTGATTTACATGTAGCTGTCCAGCTTTCCCAACACCACTTTCTAAAGAGGCTGTCTTTTCTCCATTGTATATTCTTGCCTCCTTTGTTGTAGATTAATTGACTGTAGGTGCATGGGATTATTTCTTCGCTCTCTATTCTGTTCCATTGATCTATGTGTCTGTTTCTTTGCCAATATCACACCGTTTTTATTACTGTAGCTTGGTACTATAGTCTGAAGTCTTGAAGGGTTATATCTCCAGTTTTGTTCATTTTTCTCAGGATTGTTTTGGCAATTCTGAGTCTTTTGTGGTTCCATATAAATTTTAGGATTATTTGTTCTAGTTCTGTGAAAAATGGCATGGGTATTTTGATAGAGATTGCATTAAATATGGAGATTGCTTTGAGTAGTATTGACATTTTTAAAATATTAATTCTTCCAATCCAAGATCACAGGATATCTTTCCATTTATTTGAATCATCTTCAATTTCCTTTATCAATGTTTTATAGCTTTCAGCATATAATCTTTCACCTCTTTGGTCAAGTTTATTCCTAGGTATTTAAATTTTTTGATGCTATTTTAATCAGGATTTTTTTAAACTTTCTCTTTTTGATATTTTATTGTTAGTGTATAGAAATGCAACAGGTTTCTGTATATTAAGCTTGTAACCTGCTACCTTGCTGAACTCATTTATTAGTTCTAACCGTTTTTGTGTGGAGACTTTAGGGTTCTCTATATAGAGTATCATATCATCCACAAATAGTGACGGTTTTACCTCTTTTACCTTCCAATTTGTTATCTCATTGTGGTCATTTTTTTCTTTGCTTTATTGTTATAATTAACACACAATATTATAGTTTCACATGTACAACATAATGATTCAATATTTTTATATAGTATGAAATAATCACAATAAGTTCACTTACCATCTGTCACTATAAAAAGTTCTTACAATAGTTTTGATGGAATATTCCCTATGAGTACTTTACCTCCCCATGAATTATTTATTTTATAACTGGAATTTTGTACCTCTTAATCCCCTTCACCCATTTCATTGTCCCCCCACTCCTCTCCCCTCTGGCAACCACCAGTTTGTTCTCTGCATCTGTGAGTCTGTTTCTGTTTTTTTTGTTTGTTCATTTGTTTTGCTTATTAGATTCCACATATAAGTGAAATCACACAGTATTTGTCTTTTCTGTCTGGCTTATATAACTTAGCATAATACCCTCTAGATCCATCAATGTTGTCACAAATGGCAATATTACATTTTTTTTTTTTTTTGGTACGTGGGCCTCTCACTGTTGTGGCCTCTCCCATTGTGGAGCACAGGCTCTGGACACGCAGGCTCAGCAGCCATGGCTCATGGACCCAGCTGCTCCGTGGCATGTGGGATCTTCTCAGACTGGGGCACAAACCCGTGTCCCCTGCATCAGCAGACAGACTCTCAACCACTGCGCCACCAGGGAAGCCCAATATTACATTTTTTATGCTGAGTAATATTCCATTGTATATACATACCACCGGTTCTTTAGTCACTCATTTACCAATGAACACTAAGGTTGTTTCCATATTCTAGATATTGTACATTGGTGTACATATATATTTTCAAATTAGTGTTTTTGATTTCTTGGGATAAATACCCAGAGGAGAAATTTTTGGTTCTTATAGCAGTTTTTTTGTCAATGTTTTAAGGAACCTCCATACTCTTTTCCATGCTGGTTGTACCAGTTTACAATTCCACCAACTTTGAACAAGAGTTCCCTTTTCTCTGTATCCTCACTAACATTTGTTTTTTGTTGTTTTTTTTTGATGATAGCCATTCTGACAGGTGTAAGGTGACATCTCACCGTGATTCTGATTTGCATTTCCCTGATCATTAGTGATATTAAGCATCTTTTCATGTGCCTGTTGGCCAACTGTATATCTTCCTTGGAAAAATGCCCATTCAGTTCCTCTGCCTATTTTTTAACCAATTTTTAAAAATTTAATTTGTATGAGTTCTTTATATATTTTGGATAGTAACCTTTTATCAGATGTGTCATTTGCAAATATCTTTTCTTAGTCAGTAGGGTGCCTTTTAATTTTATTGATGTTTTCCTTCACTATGCAAAGGCTTTTTAGTTTGATGTAGTTCCATTGTTTATTTTTCTCATAGATAGTTGCCCTATAAATAGTCAGAATTTTGGTGTGCCTGGGGGAGGAGGTGACCTCAGGGTCTTCCTACTCCATCATCTTGGCCACACCTCCTACAGGTCCTATGGTCTTTGTTTTAAAATCTATACTATCTGATATGAGTATTAATATCTCAGCTTAATTTTCTTTTTTATTTGCATAAAATATCTTTTCCCATCCCTTCACTTTCAGTCTGTGTGTGTCTCTAGGTCTGAGGTGAGTCTCTTGAAGGCAGCATACAGACAGGTCTTGCTTTTTTTATCCATTCAGCAACCCTAAGTCTTTTGATTGGAGCATTTAGTCTATTGACATTTAAAGTAATTATTGATAAGTATGCATTTATTTCCATTTTGTTAATTGTTTTATGGTTGTCTTTGTAGTTCTCTGTTCCTGTCTTCTTCCTTTGGTTTCTTCCCTTGTGGTTTGATGAATTTGAGGAATACTTTCTCTTTATTTTTGTGTCTCCATTGTATGTTTTGGCTTATGGTTACCATGAGGTTCATATACATTGACCCATATATATAACTATCTAGTTTAATGTGGTAATCACTTAAGTTTGAAGACATTCTAAAAGCACTACATTTTTATTCCCTTTCCCCCACATTTTATGTTTTTGATTTTACATATTTTTATTTTGTATATCCCTTAACTAATTATTGTAGTTATAAGTGATTGTACTACATTTTGTCTGTTAACCCTCATAGTAGCTTTTTTTTTTTTAGCTTCAGGGGTCTTCGTTGCTGGGTGTGGACTTTCTCTAGCTGCGGTGAGTGGAGGCTACTCTTCATTGTAGTGTGCAGGCTTCTCATTGTGGTGGTTTCTCTTGTTGCAGAGCATGGGCTCTAGGAGTGCGGGCTTCATTAGTTGTGGCACATGGGCTCAGTACTTGTGGCTCATGGGCTCTAGAGTGCAGGCTCAGTATTTGTGCTGCATTGGCTTAGTTGCTCCATGGCATGTGAGATCTTCCCAGACCAGGGCTCAAATCCATGCCCCCTGCATTGGCAGGCAGATTCTTAACCACTGCACCACCAGGAAAGTCCCCTCATAGGAGCTTTTTAAGTGGCTGCTCCAGTGCCTTTATATTTGTCTTTAACAGGGAGATTATTTTCTTTCATATATTTTCTTATTTCTAGCTGTGGCCTTTTCTTTTCTGCTTAAAGAAGACCCTTCAATTAGCTAACCTCTTGGATGCTCCTGTAGGTGCTCAGGATTGCTTTTCACCTGCCCTTTAGGGATCTGGGTGTCTCTGCTGCAGTATCTATTGTGCTGTGAACTGCATAGGTGGCAGGAGTGGAATGGAAGATGCCAGTGAGACCCCAGAAGCCAAGAAATAATTTTATTGATTTGGAGAGGAGTCAAGATGGCGGAATAGGAGGATGTGGAGTACTTCATTTCTCACAAGTACATCAAGTATACATCTATAAATGGAACAATTCTCACAGAGCACCTGCTGAACATTAGCAGAAGACTTTGGACACCTAAAAGGACAAGAAAAACTCCCCTCACAACTGGGAAGGATGAAAGAAAAAGAAAAGAGGAATCAAAAAAGGGACCAGCAACCCTGAGAGGAAGCTGCAGGTGAGGGGAGGTCCCTGCACTCAGAAAAATTCCCTCATGGTTGGGAAATAAGCTGGGGCATAAAGGCTCCTTTGGGGGAATCAAAGGAGAATGCAGCAGATGGTCTGTGGAAGGCAGGATAAAGGAAGAAGTGCACACATGTTCTGCGCCACAGCTCTGCGCATCCCAGACTGAGTTGCCTGCTATGGAAGGGGGCTGGGTGCTGTAAAGTGGGGTTTAGAGCACGGATCCAGGGAGAGGACAGCTGTTGGCTGTGAAAAGACAGCTTGAAATGACAGGAGTAAGGAGCTCTACGACCAGGAAAGTCTGTGGGAAAAGCTCGGGACACCATAGATGCAACGCATCATTGTTGAGTGGCGCGCAAGGGGCACGGCCACCATTACAACCCATTTCCCAGCCCGTCAGCTTCTTCAGCTTCTGTGGGCACTGGGAGGGGCTCCCATCTGAGCAGGCTCACCCACCAATCAAGTGGAGGCCTGCTCTGCCTGCATAGGCTCCGGGGTCCTGAGCCCTGCCCATTGCAAAGCCTCCTTGGGAATCAGCCCTGGGCTCCCCTGCCTGAGAAGAGAATCCACCAATGCTGGTGGGGGCAGAGTGCTAAAGCATGGGGTTAAGGGAGGGGATCCAGGAAGAGGACTACTGTTGGCTGCACGGATACAACAAAGGGTATGCGAGTGAAGGGCTACGCGACCTTGAATGCCCCTAGAAGAAACGTGGTCTGCCTAAGAAATGAGGTGTCATTTTTGAGTAGCATGCAAGGGGTGGAATCCCCACTGCCCCACACAACAGCCCCTGCCTCTGTGGGCACTTGGAGGGTCTCCCACAAGAGCAAGTGCACCACAGTCTGTTGCAACTGCCTGCTGGTCCCCACCACAGCAGGCAACTCGTGCACACCCCAATTGTGGCCACCACACCCTTCCCCAGTCTGAGGGAGTAAGTGTGCCCCAATCAGCTGCTGTTTTCATTCCCTTTCACATGGGCTGGAACAGATGCCTGAGGGTTGCACACATGTAGAGGTGGGGCCAAAACCAAACCTGAGCATCAAGGGTGGTGCAACTAAGGAAAAGGAACAGAAATATTTCCATGCAGCTGCAGAAGCTGCAGATTAAATCCCTGAGATCAGCTTGGTAAATACTGCATCTGTGGAATACCTGATTAGACAATGAGTGTTTCCACATCTGAGACTGGTCTAGCTTTTGCAGCATGGACTATGGGGGCAAGTACATGTGGGAGTTGAGCCAGGTCAGAGTCTGAGCTTGACCCACAGTGCCCACAGCAGGTCCAGAGACCTACTTAGAGGTATTGGAGGACCTCCTGGGGAGGCTGAGATTGGCTTTGGCTCACTGTGGGAGCAAGAACAGTGACAGAGGAGGCCCCAGGAAAATATTCTTATTACTATTATTCTTTTTGGTTTCTTTCATTTTCTTTAGTGTTGGATATGTTGTTTTAATTATTCTTTGTTTTTATTTCTTATTTTTTTAATATATATTTCTTTACTTTTCTGTTTTTACTTTACTTTTTTGATGTTTTGGTTTTTTCTCTTTTTTGTTCTTTGTTTTTATTTTATTTTTTGATTGTTTTATGTGTTTATTTTATGTTTTCTTCAGTTTTTTTCTCTTTTTTTTTCTTCAGTTTTTTTGTTTCCTTTCTGTTTTTGTTTGATTTTCCATTTTTTTTGTTTTTGTTAGTTTAGTCCATACTGAGTGTTCTCATTTTTTAATTCCTTTTTTCGTTTGTTTGTTCTCTTGGGGTTTCTTTTTTTTTTTTTCTTTTTCTCTTTTCTGTCTGCTTCTTTATTTCTTACTGTTACCTTGGTTTTGTTGTTATCATTTTTCTTGGATTTGGTGTGTCTGTTTGTTTTCTTTCTTCCTTTTTTTCTGTGTGTGTGAGTGTTGTGTTGTTGTTGCTATTTGTATTTGCTTTTGCTATTTGTCTTGGGTTTTGTTTGTCTGTTTGTGTTCTCTTGTTTTCCTTTCCTTTCTTTATTCTCTGGCCACACTGCACAGCTTGCAAGCTCTTGGATGCCCAGTCAGGGGTCAGACCTGGGCTTCCGGGGTGGGAGTGCAAAGTCCAGGACTCCAGACTGCCAGAGAATTCACAGGCCCAGGAAATATTAATTAGCATGCACTTTCCCAGAGGTATCCAACTCAACTGCAGGACCCAGCTCCACCCAACTGCCTGCAGGCTCCAGTGCTGGATGCCTCACACCAAACAACCAGTAAGACAGGAACACAAACCCACCCATTATCACACAGACTGTCTAAACCTATACTAAGCTCACAAACATCCCAAAACACATCACCTGATGCAGCCCTGCCTATCAAAGGGAAAAGACTCAGCTCTACCCACCAGAGCACAGGCAACAGTCCCTTCCACCAGGAAGCCTACAGAAGTCTCTGGACCACGAGGGAGCAGACAACAGAAGCAAGAGGAACTACGACCCTGCAGCCTGTGGAAAGGAGACCATAAACACAGTTTTAGACAAAATGAGACAACAGAGAAATATGTTGCAGACCAAGGAGCAAGGTAAAATCCAAAAAGACGAAATAAATGAAGAGGAAATAGGCAATCTACCTGAAAAAGAAATCACAGTAATGATAGTAAAGATGATCCAAGATCTTGGAAATAGAATGGAGGCATGGATCAAGAAGATAAAAGAAATTTTTAACAAGGGCCTAGAAGAACTAAAGTACAAATAATCAGTAATGAGCAACACAATAACTGAAATAAAAATTACACTAGAAGGAAAAATACCAGAATAACTGAGGCAGAAGAATGGATAAGTAAGCTGGAAGACACAATGGTGGTAATAACTGCCAAGGAGCAGAATGAAGAAAAAAGAATGAAAAGAAATGATTACAGTCTAAGAAACCTCTGAGACAGGACTAAATGCACTAACATTCAAATTATAGGAGTCCCAGAAGAAGAAGAGAAAGAGAAAGGGCCTCAGAAAATATTTGAAGAGATTATAGTAGAAAACTTCCCTAACATGGGAAAGGAAATAGTCAATCAAGTCCAGGAAGTGCAGAGAGTCCCATACAGGATAAACCCAAGGAGAAACACACCAAGATATATAGTAATCAAATTGACAAAAATTAAAGACAAAGAAAAAATATTAAAGGTAATGAGGGAAAAACAACAAATAACATACAAGGGAACTCCCACAAGGATATCTGCTGATTTCTCAGCAGAAGCTCTGCATGCCAGAAGGGAGTGGCAGGACATATTTAAAGTGATAAAAGGGGAAAAGCTACATCCAAGATTACTCTACCTGGCAAGGATCTCATTCAGATTCGAAGGAGAAATCAAAAGCTTTACAGACAAGCAAAAGCTAAGAGAATTCATCACCACCAAACCAGCTTTACAATAAATGGTAAAGAAATTTCTCTACATGGGAAACACAAGAGAAGAAAAAGACATACAAAAACAAATGGTAATAGGAATATACATATCAATTATTACCTTAAATTTAAATGGATTAAATGCTCAAACCAAAAGACACAGAATGGCTGAATGGATACAAAAATAAGACCCATATATATGCTGTCTACAAGAGACTGACTTCAGATCTAGGGACACATACAGAATGGGAGTGAGGGAATGGAAAAATATATTTTATGAAAATGGAAATCAAAAGATAACTGGAGTAGCAATACACATATCAGACAATATAGACTTTAAAATAAAGACACAGGAGACAAGGAAGGACGTTACATAATGATCAAGGAATCAATCCAAGAAGATATAACAATTGTAAATATTTATGCACCCAACAGAGGAGCACCTGAATACATAAGGCAAAGGGTAACAACCATAAAAGGGGAAATTGACAGTATCACAATAATAGTGGGGGAATTTAACACTCCTCTTACACAAGTGGATAGATCACCCAGACATAAAATAAGGAAACACAAGACTTAAATGACACATTAGACCAGATACACTTAATTGATATTTATAGGACATTCCATCCGAAAGCAGCAGAATACACTTTCTTCACAAGTGCACACAGAACATTCTCTAGGATAGATCACATCTTGGTCACAAATCAAGCCTCGATATATTTAAGAAAATTGAAATCATATCAAGAATCTTTCCAGACCACAATGCTATGATATTAGAAGTCAATTACAAGAAAAAAATGTAAAGAACAAAAACTTGGAGGCTAAACAATATGGTACTAAATAACCACGAGTTTACTGAAGAAATCAAAGAGGAAATTTTAAAAACCTAGAAACAAATGACAATGAAAACACGACCACCCAAAACCTATGGGATACAGCAAAAGCAGTTTTATGAGGGAAGTTTATAGCATTACAATCCTACATCAAGAAACAATAAAAATCTCAAATAAACAAATTAACCTTACACCTAAACCAACAAAGGAAAAAAGAACAAAAAAACCCCCAAAGTTAGTAGAAAGAGAGAAATCCTAAAGTTCAGAGCAGAAATAAGTGAAAGATAAATGAAGAAAACAATATCAAAAGATTAGTAAAACTAAAAGCTGGTTCTTTGTGAAGATAAACAAAATCGATGAACCTTTAGCCAGACTCATCAAGAAGAAAAGGGAGGGGACTCAACTCAATAAAATTTGAAGGGAAAAAGGAGAAGTAACAACTGACACTGCAGAAATACAAAGGATCATGAGAGATTACTACAAGCAACTATATGCTAATAAAATGGACAACCTGGAAGAAATGGACAAATTCTTCGAAAAGTACAGCCTTCCAAGACTGAACTAAGAAGAAACAGAAAATAGAAACATACCAATCACAAGCACTGAAATGGAAACTGTGTTTTAAGATCTTCCAACAAACAAAAGTCCAGGACCAGATGACTTCACAGGAGAATTCTATCAAACATTTAGAGAAGAGCTACCACATAACCTTCAAAACCCTTCCAAAATATTGCAGAGGGAGGAACACTCCCAAATGCATTCTAGCAAGGCAACCATCACCCTGATACCAAAACCAGAGAAAGATATCACAAAAACAGAAAATTATAAACCAATATCACTGATGAACACTAACACAAAATTCCTCAACAAAATACTAGCAGACTGAATCCAACAACATATTAACATATACACCATGATCAAGTGGGATTTATCCCAGCGATGCAAAGATTCTTCAATGTATGCAAATCATCAATGTGATACACCATAGTGACAAATTAAAAACTAAAAACGATATAAGCATCTCCATAGATGCAGAAAAAGCTTTTGTCAAAATTCAACACCTATTTATCATAAAAACTCTCCAGAAAGTGGGGATAGAGGGAACCTACCAGAACATAATGAAAGCCATATATGAAAAACCCACAGCAAACATTACTCTCAATGGTGAAAAACTGAAAGCATTTCCTCTAAGATCAGGAACAAGACAAGGGTGTCCACTCTTGCCACTATTATTCAAAATAGTTTAAAAGTCCTAGCCATGGCAATAAGAGAAGAAAAAGAAATAAAAGGAATACAAATTGGAAAACAAAAAGGAAAACTGGCACTGTTTGCAGATGACATGATACCATACATAGAAAATCCTAAAGATGCCACCAGAAAACTACTAGAGCTAATCCATGAATTTAGTAGAGTCACAGAGTACAAAATTAATGCAGAGAAATCTCTTCCATTTTCATACACTGACAATGAAAAATCAGAGGGCTTACCTGGTGGGGCAGTGGTTGAGAGTCCGCCTGCTGTTGCAGGGGACATGGGTTTGTGCCCCGGTCTGAGAAGATCCCACATGCCACAGAGTGGCTGGACCCATGAGCCATGGCCGCTGAGCCTGCGTGTCCAGAGCCTGTGCTCCACAATGGGAGAGGCCACAACAGTGAGAGGCCCGCGTACTTCAAAAAAAAGAAAAAGAAAAATCAGAAAGAGAAATTAAGGAAACACTCCCATTCACCACTGCAACAAAAAGAATAAAATACCTAGGAATAAATCTACCTAAGGAGGCAAAAGATCTGTACACAGAAAACTATAAGACACTGATGAAAGAAATCAAAGATGACACAAACAGATAGAGAGATATACCATGTTCTTGGATTGGAAGAATCAACATTGTGGAAATGAGTATACTTCCCAAAGCAATCCACAGATTCAATGCAATCCCTATCAAATTACCAATGGCATTTTTTACAGACCTACAACAAAAATTTTTACAATTTGTATGGAAACACAAAAGGCCCCAAATAGCCAAAGGAATCTTGAGAAAGAAAAGCGGAGCTGGAGGAATCAGGCACCCTGACTTCAGACTATACTACAAAGCTACAGTTCAAGACAGTATGGTACTGGCACAAAAACAGAAATATAGATCAATGGAACAGGATAGAAAGCCCAGAGATAAACCCATGCTCATATGGTCACCTTAGCCAGAATATACAATGGAGAAAAGACAGGCTCTTCAATAAGTGGTGCTTGGAAAACTGGACAGCTACATGTAAAAGAATGAAATTAGAACACACCCTAACACCATACACAGAAATAAACTCAGAAGACCTAAATATAAGACTAGTTACTCTAAAACTCTTAGAGGAAAATATAGGAAAAACACTCTTTGACATAAACAACAGTAATGTCTTTTTTGACCTACCTCTTAGAGTAATGAAAATTAAAACAAAAATAAACAAGTGGGACCTAATTAAACATAAAAGCTTTCCACAGCAAAGGAAACCATAAACAAGATGAAAAGACAACCCTCAGAATGGGAGAAAATATTTGCAAAGCAATGGATAAATGATTAATCTCCAAAATATACAAACAGCTCCTGGAGCTCGATATCAAAAACACAAATAACCCAATTAAAAGATGGGCTGAAGACCTAAATACTCATTTCTCCAAAGAAGAGATACAGATGGCCAAGATGCATATGAAAAGATGTTCAGCATCTCAGCATCACTAATTATTAGAGAAATGCAAATCAAAACTTCAATGAGGTATCATGTCACACCGGTCAGAATGGTCGTCATCAAAACATTTACATACAGTAAAGGCTGGAGAGGGTGTGGATAAAAGAGAACCATCTGGCAGTGTTGGTGGGAATGTAAATTGACAGAGCCACTTTGTGGAACAGTATGGAAACTCCTTAAAAAACTAGAAATAGAACTACCCCATGACCCAGCAATCCCACTACTGGGCATATACCCTGAGAAAACCATAACTCAGAAGGTCATGTACCCCAATGTTCATTGCAGCACTATTTACAATAGCTAGGACATGGAAGCAACTTAAATGTCCAATGACAGTTGAATGGATAAAGAAGATGTGGTACATATATACAATGGAATATTACTCAGCCTTAAAAAGGAACAAAGTTGGGTCATTTACAGAGATGTGGATGGACCTAGAGTGTGTCATACAGAGTGAAGTAAGCCAGAAAGAAAGAATCAAATATCATATATAAACACATATTTGTGGAACCTACAAAAATTGGTACAGATGAACATATTTGCAGGGCAGGAATAGAACGTAGACATAGAGAATGGACATGTGGACACATGGGGGGAAGGGCAAGTTGGGATGAAATGGGAGATGAGGTTTGACATAAATACACTGCCACGTGTAAAATAGATAGCTAGTGGGAACTGCTGAATAGCACAGGGAGCTCAGCTCGGTGTACTGTGACAACCTAGATGGGTGGGATGGGTGGTGAGAGGGAGGTTTAGGACGGACGGGATATAGGTATACATCTAGCTGATTCACCTCACTGTACAGCAGAAACTAATACAACATTGTAAAGTAATTTTACTCCAATAAAAAAATCCTCTAAAAGATAATAAATTTTTTTAAATAGGCAGAAGACCTAAATAGACATTTCTCCAAAGAAGACATATAGATAGGCAAAAAACACATGAAAAGATGCTCAACATCACTAATTGTTAGAGAAATGCAAATCAAAACTACAATGAGGTATCACATCACACGGGTCAGAATGACCATCATGAAAATAATCTACAAAAAATAAATGCTGGAGAGGGTATGGAGAAAAGGGAACCCTCTTGCACTGTTGGTGGGAATGTAAATTGATACAACCACTATGGAAAACAGTATGCAGGTTCCTTAAAAAACTAAAACTGGAACTACCCTATGACCCAGCAATCCCACTACTGGGCATATACCCTGAGAAAACCATAATTCAAAGAGATACATGTACCACAATGTTCATTGCAGAACTATTTACAATAGCCAGGACATGGAAGCAACCTAAGTGTCCATCGACAGAGGAATGGATAAAGAAGATGTGGCACATACATACAATGGAATATTAGCCATAAAAAGAAACAAAATTGATTTATTTGTAGTGAGGTTGATGGGCCTAGAGTCTGTCACACAGAGTGAAGAAGGTCAGAAAGAGAAAAACAAATACTGTATGCTAACACATATGTATGGAATCTAGAAAAAAAGTGGTTCTGAAGAACCTAGGAGCAGGACAGGAATAAAGACACAGACGTAGAGAATGGACTTGTGGACATGGGGAGGGGGAAGGGTAAGCTGGGATGAAGTGAGAGAGTGTCGTGGGCATATATACACTACCTAATGTAAAATAGATAGCTAGTGGGAAGCTGCTGCACAGCACAGGGAGATCAGCTCAATGCTTTGTGACCACCTAGAGCAGTGGGATATGGAGGGTGGGAGTGAGACGCAAGAGTGAGGAGATATGGGGATATATGTATATGTATAGCTGATTCACTTTGTTATAAAGCAGAAACTAACACCACTGTAAAGCAATTATACTCCAATAAAGATGTTAAAAAAATACTTCCAAGATTGTGTCATGTATAAATGTGGCATTTTGTTAATTAAAAGAACCGTTTATTTTAATTTGGAAAATTTAATCTAAAGATAGTTTTCATTTCACCTTTCCTGGTTCCTTTTATATTCTGTGCCTCTAGACCATAGAAAATGTGTGGTAGACAGGATAATTAGAAAATCAGCATTTTACAAATGAGATGCCAGATGAGCGAGATATGTTATTTTAGAATGCAACTTGTAACCTTCACCTTTATGTGTTATAAACCTATATAGCCTGAAAAAAAATCTACAAACAATAAATGCTGGAGGGGGTGTGGAAAAAAGGGAACCCTCATGCACTGTTGGTGGGAATGTAAATTGATACCGCCACTATATAGTATGGAAGTTCCTTAAAGAACTAAAAATAGAATTACCATATGACCCAGCAATCCCACTACTGGGCATATACTTAGAGAAAACCATAACTCAAAAAGAGACATGTACCACAATGTTCATTGCAGCACTATTTATAATAGCCAGGACATGGAAGCAACCTAAATGTCCATCAACAGAGGAATGGATAAAGAAAATGTGACACATATATACAGTGGAATATTACTCAGCCATAAAAAGGAATGAAACTGGGTCATTTGTAGAGATGTGGATGGACCTAGAGACTGTCATACAGAGTGAAGTAAGTCAGAAACAGAAAAACAAATATATTAATGCATATATGTGGAATGTAGAAAAATAGTATAGATGATCTTATTTGCAAAGCAGAAGTAGATACACAGATGTAGAGAATGAAAGTATGGATTCCAAAGGGGAAAGGTGGGGTGGGCGGAATTGAGAGATTGGTATTGACATATATACACTATTGATAGTATGTATAATATAGATAACTAAGGGACTTCCCTGGTAGTCCAGTGGCTAAGACTCTGCACTTCCAATTCAGGGGACCTGGGTTTGATCCCTGATCAGGGAACTAGATTCCACATGCCACAACGAAAAAAGATCCTGCATGCCAAAACTAAAAAACAAAACAAAACAAAAACATAACTAATGAGAACCTACTGTATAGCACTGGGACCTCTACTCAATGTTCTGGGGTGACCTAAATGAGAAGGAAATCCAAAAAAGAGAGGCCATAATGTATACGTATAGCTGATTCATTTTGCTGTACAGTAGAAACTAGCACACGATGGTAAAGCAAGTATATTTCAATAAAAATTAATTTTTAAAAAGATATTAAAAAATAAAATAAAGAAGGCCCTTTAACATTTCCTGTAAGGCCAGTTTCATGGTGATGAACTCCCTTAGTTTTTGCTTGTCTGGGAAAATCTTTATCTATCCTTAAATTCTGAATGATAACCTTGCTGGATAGAGTATTCTAGGTTGTAAGTATTTTACTTATAGCACTTTAAACGTATCCTGCCACTCCTTTCTAGCCTGTAAATTTTCTGCTGAAAAATCAGCTGATACTCATGGGATTTCCCTTGTATGTGGTTAGTTGTTTTTCTCTTGCGACCTCTAAGATTCCCTCTTTACCTTTAAATTTTGCCATTTTAATTATAATATGTTTTGGTGTGGATCTCTTTGGGATCATCTTGTTTGGGACTCTGTGCTTCCTGGACCTGGATGTCTGTTTCCTTCTCCAGGTTAGGGAACTTTTCAGCCATTATTTCTTCAGATAAGTTTCCTGTACCTTTCTCTCTCTCTCTCTCTTCTCCTTCTGGGACCACTATAATGTTAATGTTAATATGCTTGATGTTTGTCCCAGAGGTCCCATAAACTCTGCTCATTTTTAAAAATTCTTTCTTCTTTTTGCTGTTCTGATTGGATGATTTCCACTATTGTCTTCCAGATCACTTATGCATTCTTCTGTATCATCAAATCTGCTGTTGATTCCCTGCAGTGTATTTCTTTTTTATTTCACTAAATGGTTCTGTCTTATATTTTCTAAGTCTTTGTTGACATTCTCATTGTGTTCCTCCATTCTTCTGAGTTTGGTGAGCATCCTTATGAACGTTTCCTTGAACTCTTTATCAAGTAAATGACTTATCTCTGTTTCATTAGGGTTTTTCTGGGATTTTATTTAGTTCTTTTGTTTCTAACGTACTCCTCTGTCTACAAATTTTCTTTGACTTTCAGTTTTTGTTTTTATGAATTGGGCAAAGCAGGTACATCTTCCAGTCTTGAAGGAGTGTCTTTGTGTGGGAGCATCCCCTGTGTAGACTACTTGCACCTTGAGGCTTTGGCAGGCCAGACAGAGCTGAAGCAGTTGTGGGCCAAGGGAAGCCTCATGGCATGCCACACAAAAGCTACCTTGGCAGGGTGACTGGAGCTGGAGAGGGCACAAGCCTGGGGCAGTCCTGGGGTGCACCATACCTGAGGCCACCTTGAAGGATGGCTGGAGCTATAATGGGTGTGGTCCAGGGCGTGTTCTGGGGGAACTCAAACAGTGGCACTCACCATTGCCTCTGACTCTAGAGAGGGATCCAGCATTTCCCTACCCGTTTGGCAGAAGCTCTAGTGTTAGTACATGGATTTTCTTTCTGTATAGTCTAGATGCCCTTAAACTGCTGGGGGTTTTGCTGTGTCCCAGTGCAGGTGAATCTCTACTCAGGCACCTCAGCTATACCCCTCCCTACTGCATGTCACTACATCAGGGATGGAGTTCCTCTGGATATCATACCTCTGTCTTTCCTACCCATTTCTATGTGGTGCTTCTATGTGAAGTAGCTCTTTAATCAGCCTTCAGGTCTTCTTCAGAAGGAATTGCTCTATATGTAGATATAGATTTGATGTGTCTGTGGGAGGAGGAAAGCTCAGGGTCTTCTAAACCACGATCTTGGACCTGAATCCCATCATTGTTGTTTTAATTTCCCTGATGACGTATGGTATGGATCATCCTTTCATATGCTTATTTCCCATCTGTATATCTTTTTTGTGAGTTATCTGTTACTGCTGGCTTTTTATTCATGTGGCTTGATAGCGTGCCAGTGGCTCAAGTTGTGTAAACCAGCTATACTGTCACTCTCTTTAGTGTGTATGTTTATAAAAATTTGTTTCTCTACATCTAAATATTTTTTCTCTCCTTACAAGTACCCCTATAAAACGGATATAAAATTTTAAAACCTTGAGATGGTTTTACCTAAGAAGACAGCAGTAATAAAAGTGGAGTTTAATAGAAATGCTTCAGGATATTACTTACAATAGCAGAAATAAGTTGGCCATGATATGGAATCAACATTGGTTAGGTAATTTTAAGGATATTGCCTAAGATGTTTCCAATGTATATCCCATCTGCCAATGACACAATCCTGGCAATAGTATAAAGGTAGGACATGGACAGAAACCAAATCGTCAAGGCCCCTTCGAACACTTCCAAATGGATTTTACACAAATATCCCTAAGAAATGACCCATAAATATGTTCTAGCTATTGTTTGTAATTTTTAGAGTAGGTGTACTCTCTTAAATGGAGAGCTTTGGTTATAACGATTTTTAAAATTTGATTTTCTCTTCCAAAATTGAAGGTTTCCAATTTTACAGTAACAGGGAAACATATTTCACTGGTACTGTTATTAAACAACACTTTAAAGCCTTTTACTTAGAATCCCACTGTCCTTATCATCCACAGCTTCATGAAAAGTATTGAGAGCTAGTGGAATTCTCAAACTCTAATTATCAAAGCTCTCAGAAAACTTCAAGCTTCTAAGAGCCAAACTATGGACATTAGCCTTAACGACAATAAGACCAATCTCCTCTAGGATCTACAAGTTGTCTCCTCCTGAGTTAATAACAGGCTGCCTCATGCATTTGAAAATTGCTTCCAGCCCTAGATTCTTCCATAATGAAGGCTAATGTGTCTGAATATAAGAGATTGTTTGGTGTTTTCAGATGTATCACCAACAAGCACAAGCTTTATTTGCAGAATCCCACCCAAATAGCTTCTGTATGATCTGAAGCTCGGAGATTTAATGTTGCATAAATGACATAAGAGAAAAACCACCCTTGAGCCTCAATGAATTAAACCATATCAGGTACTCCTAATAACTGGCATAACAATAAAATAATGAGGTGTTCATCCTTGGAATCATATTTTTCAATAAGAAAGACATTGTCTTGGTCCATTTGGGTTACTATAATAAGATATCACAGACTGGGTGGCTTATAAATATCGTAAATTTATTTCTCAAAGTTCTGGTTGAGTGAGGGCCCTTTTCCTGGCGAGGGCCCTTTTCCTGGTTCATAATCAGCTCCTTCTCACTCTGACCTCAAAAGGTAGAAGGCACAAGAGATCTCTGTAGGGCCTTTCATAAGAACACTAGTCCCATTCATGAGGACTTCACCATTATGAACAAAGCTCCTCTCAAAGGCCCCCCTCCCTAATACCACCATTTTGAGAGTTTAAGATTTCAACACATGAATTTGGGGGGCCACAAACATTCAGAGGCTGGTAGACATACATCTTTTTGTCCTGACTACTAGGTGTCCATTCCACTGAGAGACATCAAACTGATAATTCTTAGGAATTCTCCAGAAGCAGGTGAATTCAGAAATACACTGATTCTGCATTCTGTTGGGCAAAACACACTCTCAAAGGGAACATACCTTGATGGAGCCCAAGCCTCAAGGCTTCTACTCCAACAACAGGAGACAAGACCCCATCCCTGACAGGACGGCAACAACCACCAAGCCAAGAAGAGGTTCCATTTCACATGCTGCACAGGCTTTAGCTCCTCCAACACCAAACACACCACCCCCATCAAGGTGATAGCAGTCAGCACACCCTGAGTAAAGACATGGCTGGCATCCACATCAAAACCAGCCCCTGCCCCCAAAACATTTAACATACACAGTCTACATAGGGACACTCCCACATAAAAACACCACTTAAAGGCAACAATAGATAACTGTTTCTCCTAAATTCAGAGAGGTGGAGAAAGTTAAGGAAAATGAAAAGGCAGATGAACTACTCCCAATAGAGATAGTGAGAGAAAACCCCTGAAAAAATAAATAATGAAACAGAAACAATTAGTGTACCAGACAATGAGCTCAAAAAACTTGTAATAAAAATGCTAACTGAATTAAGATTTTTTTAATTCTTTTTTTTAACATCTCCATTGGAATATAATTGCTTTACAATGGTGTGTTAGTTTCTGCTTTATAACAAAGTGAATCAGTTATACATATACATATGTTCCCATATCTCTTCCCTCTTGTGTCTCCGTCCCCCCCACCCTCCCTATCCCACCACTCTAGGTGGTCACAAAGCACTGAGCTGATCTCCCTGTGCTATGCGGCTGCTTCCCACTAGCTATCTAATTTACGTTTGGTAGTGTATATATGTCCATGCTACTCTCTCACTTTGTCACAGCTTACCCTTTCCCCTCGCCATATCCTCAAGTCCATGCTCTAGTAGGTCTGTGTCTTTATTCCCGACTTACCCCTAGGCATTTCATGACCTTTTTTTTTTCTTAGATTCCATATATGTGTGTAAGCACACTGTATTTGTTTTTCTTTTTCTCACTTACTTCACTCTGTATGACAGACACTAGATCCATCCACCTCACTACAAATAACTCAATTTCATTTCTTTTTATGGCTGAGTAATATTCCATTGCATATATGTGCCACATCTTCTTTATCCATTAATCTGTTGATGGACACTTAGGTTGCTGCCATGTCCTGGCTCTTATAAATAGAGCTGCAATGAACATTTCGGTACATGACTCTTTTTGAATTATGGTTTTCTCAGGGTATATGCCCAGTAGTGGAATTGCTGTGTTGTATGGTAGTTCTATTTGTAGTTTTTTAAGGAGACTCCATACTGTTCTCCATAGTGGCTGTATCAATTTAAATTCCCACCAACAGTGCAAGAGTGTTTCCTTTTCTCCACACCCTCTCCAGCTTTTATTGTTTCTAGATTTTTTAATGATGGCCATTCTGACCGGTGTGAGATGATATCTCACTGTAGTTTTGATTTGCATTTCTCTAATGATTAATGATGTTGAGCATTCTTTCATGTGTTTGTTGGCAGTCTGTATATCTTCTTTGGAGAAATGTCTGTTTAGGTCTTCTGCCCATTTTTGGATTGGGTTGTTTGTTTTCTTGTTATTGAGCTGCATGAGCTGCTTGTAAATTTTGGAGATTAATTCTTTGTCAGTTGCTTCATTTGCAAATATTTTCTCCCATTCTGAGGGTTGCCTTTTCGTCTTGTTTATGATTTCCTTTGCTGTGCAAAAGATTTTAAGTTTCATTAGGTCCCATTTGTTTATTTTTGATTTTATTTCAATTTCTCTAGGAGCTGGGTCAAAAATGATCTTGCTGTGATTTATGTCATGGAGTGTTCTGTCTATGTTTTCATCTAAGAGTTTAATAGTGTCTGGCCTTACATTTAGGTCTTTAATTCATTTTGAGTTAATTTTTGTATATGATGTTAGGGATTGTTCTAATTTCATTCTTTTACATGTAGCTGTCCAGTTTTCCCAGCACCACTTATTGAAGAGGCTGTCTTTTCTCCACTGTATATTCTTGCCTCCTTTATCAAAGATAAGGTGACCATATGTGCGTGGATTTGTCTCTGGGCTTTCTATCCTGTTCCATTGATCTATCTTTCTGTTTTTGTGCCAGTACCATACTGTCTTGATTACTGTAGCTTTGTAGTATAGTCTGAAGTCAGGGAGCCTGATTCCTCCAGCTCCTTTTTTCGTCATCAAGATTGCTTTGGCTATTCGGGGTCTTTTGTGTTTCCATACAAATTGTGAAATTTTTTGCTCTAGTTCTGTGAAAAATGCCCGTGGTGGTTTGATAGGGATTGCATTGAATCTGTAGATTGCTTTGGGTAGTAGAGTCATTTTCACAATGTTGATTCTTCCAATCCAAGAACATGGTATATCTCTCCATCTGTTTGTGTCATGTTTAATTCTTTCATCAGTGTCTTATAATTTTCTGCATACAGGTCTTTTGTCTCCTTAGGTAGGTTTATTCCTAGATATTTTATTCTTTTTGTTGCAATGGTAAATGGAAGTGTTTCCTTAATTTCTCTTTCAGGTTTTTTATCATTACTGTATAACCATGCCAGAGATTTCTGTGCATTAATTTTGTATCCTGCAACTTTACCAAATTCATTGATTAGCTCTACTAGTTTTCTGGTAGCATCTTTAGGATTCTCTCTATATAGTGTCATGTCATCTGCCAACAGTGACAGTTTTACTTCTTCTTTTCCAATTTGTATTCCTTTTATATCTTTTCTTCTCTGTTGGCTGTGGCTAGGACTTCCAAAACTATGTTGAATAATAGTGGCGAGAGTGGACATCATTGTCTTCTTCCTGATCTGAGAGGAAATGCTTTCAGTTTTTCACCATTGAGCATGATGTTTGCTGTGGGTTTGTCATATATGGCCTTTATTATGTTGAGGTAGGTTCCCTCTATGCCCACTTTCTGGAGAGTTTTTCTCATAAATGGTGTTGAATTTTGTCAAAAGATTTTTCTGCATCTATTGAGATGGTCGTATGGTTTTTATTCTTCAACTTGTTAATATGGTGTATCACATTGATTGGTTTGCGTGTATTGAACAATCCTTGCATCCTTGGGATAAATCCCACTTGATCATGGTGTATGATCCTTTTAATGTGTTGTTGGTCCTGTTTGCTTGTATTTTGTTGAGGATTTTTGCATCTATATTCATCAGGGATATTGGTCTGTAATTTTCTTTTTTTGTAGTATCTTTGTCTGGTTTTGGTATTAGGGTGATGGTGGCCTCATAGAATGAGTATGCAATTTTTTGGAAGAGTTTGAGAAGGACGGATGTTAGCTCTTCTCTAAATGTTTCATAGAATTCACCTGTGAAGCCATCTGGTCCTGGACTTTTGTTTGTTGGAAGGTTTTTAATCACAGTTTCAATTTCATTACTTGTGACTTGTCCGTTCATATTTTCTATTTCTTCCTGGTTCAGTCTTAGAAGGTTATACCTTTCTAAGAATCTGTCCATATCTTCCAGGTTGTCCATTTTATTGGCATAAAGTTGCTTGTCTCTTAGGAAGCTTTGTGTTTCTGTCCTCTCTGTTGTAACTTCTCCTTTTTCGTTTCTAATTTTATTGATTTGAGTCCTCTCCGTCTTTTTCTTGATGACTCTGTCTAATGGTTTATCAATTTTGTTTATCTTCTCAAAGAACCAGCTTTTAGTTTTATTGATGTGTGCTATTGTTTTCTTTGTTTCTATTTCATTTATTTCTGTTCTGATCTTTATGATTTCTTTCCTTCTGCTAACTTTGGCATTTGTTTGTTCTTCTTTCTCTAGTTCCTTTAGGTGTAAGGTTAGATTGTTTATTTGAGATTTTTCTTGTTGCTTGAGGTAGGCTTTTAGAGCTATAAACTTCCCTCTTAGAACTGCTTTTGCTGCATCCCATAGGTTTTGGATCGTCGTGTTTTCATTCTCATTTGTCACTAGGTATTTTTTGATTTCCTGTTTGATTTCTTCAGTCATTTCTTGGTTATTTAGCAATGTATTGTTTAGCCTCCATATGTTTGTGTTTTTACGTTTTTTCCCCTGTAATTCATTTCTAGCCTCATAGCATTGTGGTCAGAAAAGATGCTTGATATGATTTCAATTTTCTTAAATTTACTAAGGCTTGATTTGTAACCCAAAATGTGATCTATTTTGGAGAATGTTCCATGCACACTTGAGAAGAAAATGTAATCTGTTGTTTTAGGATGGAATGTCCTATAAGTATCAATTAAATCTATCTGGTCTATTGTGTCATTTACAGCTTCTGTTTCCTTATTTATTTTCATTTTGGATGATCCGTCCATTGGTGTAAGAGAGGTGTTAAAGTCCCCCACTATTATTGTGTTCCTGTCGATATCCTCTTTTATAGCTGTTAGCACTTGCCTTATGCATTGACCTGCTCCTATGTCAGGTGCATATATATTTATAATTTTTATATCTTCTTCTTGGATTGATCCCTTGATCATTATGTAGTATCCTTCCTTGTCTCTTGTAACATTCTTTATTTTAAAGTCTATTTTATCTGATATAAGTATTGCTACTCCAACTTTCGTTTGATTTCCATTTGCATGGAATATAATTTTCCATCCCTCGCTTTCAGTCTGTATGTGTCCCTAGGTCTGAAGTGGGTCTCTTGTAGACAGCATATATATGGGAATTATTTTCATATCCATTCAGCAAGCCTGTGTCTTTTGGTTGGAGCATTTAATCCATTCATGTTTAAGGTAATTCTCGATATGTACGTTCCTATGACCATTTTGTTAATTGTCTTGGGTTTGTTTTTGTAGGTCATTTTCTTCTCCTGTGTTTCCCACTTAGAAAAGTTCCTGTAGCATTTGTTGTAGAGCTGGTTTGCTGGTGGTGCTGAATTCTTTTAGCTTTTGCTTGCCTGTAAAGCTTTTGATTTCTCCTTCGAATCTGAATGAGATCCTTGCCAGCTAGAGTAATCTTGGTTGTAGGTTCTTCCCTTTCACCACTTTAAATATATCATGTCACTCCCTTCTGGCCTGTGGAGTTTCTGCTGAGAAATCAGCTGTTAACCCTATGGGAGTTCCCTTGTATGTTATTTGTAGTTTTTCCCTTGCTGCTTTCAATATTTTTTCTTTGTCTTTAATTTTTGCCAATTTGATTACTATGTGTCTCTGCGTGTTTATCCTTGGGTTTATCCTGTATGGGACTCTCTGCATTTCCTGGACTTGGGTGGCTATTTCCTTTCCCAAGTGAGGGAAGTTTTCGACTATAATCTCTTCAAATATTTTCTCTGGTCCTTTCTCTCTCTCTTCTCCTTCTGGGACCCCTATAATGTGAATGTTGTTGTGTTTAATATTGTCCCAGAGGTCTCTTAGGCTGTCTTCATTTCTTTTCATTCTTTTTTCTTTATTCTGTTCTGCAGCAGTGAATTCCACCATTCTGTCTTCCTAGGTCACTTATTCTTTCTTCTGCCATTGATTCCTTCTAGTGTAGTTTTCATTTCAGTTATTGTATTGTTCATCTCTATTTGTTCTTTAATTTTTCTAGGTCTTTGTTAAATGTTTCTTGCATCTTCTCGATCTTTGCCTCTATTCTTTTTCTGAGGTCCTGGATCATCTTCACTATCATTATTCTGCATGTTTTTTCTGGAAGGTTGCCTATCTCCACTTCATTTAGTTGTTTTTCTGGGGTGTTATCTTGTTCCTTCATCTGGTACATAGCCCTCTGCCTTTTCATCGTGTCTATCTTTCTGTGAATGTTGTTTTTGTTCCACAGGCCGCAGGATTGTATTTCTTCTTGCTTCTGCTGTCTGCCCTCTGGTGGATGAGGCTATCTAAGAGGCTTATGCAAGTTTCCTGATGGGACCGACTGTTGGTGAGTAGAGCTGACTGTTGTCCTGGTGGGCAGAGCTCAGTAAAACTTTAATCAGCTTGACTGCTAATGGGTGGGGCTGTGTTCCCTACTTGTTGGTTGTTTGGCCTGAGGCAACCCAACACTGGAGCCTACCTGGGCTCTTTGGTGGGGTTAATGACATATTCTGGGAGGGCTCACACCAAGGAGTACTTCCCAGAACTTCTGCTGCCAGTGTCCTTGTCCCCACGGTGAGCCACAGCCCCACCCCCGGGGTCATTGCTCCTTTCCCTGGGTCCTGATGCACACACTACTTTGTGTGTGCCCTCCAAAAGTGGAGTCTCTTGTTCCCCCACTTCTGGCAAAGTCTTGTCATCAAATCCCAGTAGGCTTCAAAGTCTGATTCTCTACGAATTCCTCCTCCTGTTGCCGGACCCCCAGGTTGGGAAGCCTGACGTGGGGCTCAGAACCTTCACTCCAGTGGGTGGACTTCTGTGGTACAAGTGTTCTCCAGTCTGTGAGTCACCCACCCAGCTATTATGGGATTTTATTTTACTGTGATTACGCCCCTCCTACCATCTCATTGTGGCTTCTCCTTTGTCTTTGAATGTGGGGTATCTTTTTTGGTGAGTTCCAGTGTCTTCCTGTCGATGATTGTGCAGCAGCTAGCTGTGATTCTGGTGTTCTTGCAAGAGGGAGTGAGAGCACGTCCTTCTACTCCACAATCTTGGTTCCAATCCCTCACTTTTTTATAAAGCAGAAACTAACACACCTTTCTAAAGCAATTATACTCCAGTAAAGATGTTACAAAAAGAAAAAGTAAGAGCACAATCTCTATCTTGTGTTCCCATTGTTCCTGACATGACTGATAAACTGTTCTTGGTATGACTTAGCAAGGTACCATATACATAGAGCATTCCTATTTGGGGTTTCCCTAGGAATGAAAAACAGATAATTGACCAGAACCCTGCATTTTAAATGTTTGCAAGAGTCAATCTGTCATTCCCATTAGAGAACAGGGAGGATGTAACCTCACAGGGATTATAAAGATTTATTTACTTGGTTGGGGAGAGGGTATAGAATACTTATGAGAAAACAAATCGAATCAGGTGATTGACTTCTGAGAGGATGTGGTTGGCTGAATGTAAGAAGGGGAAGCAGAATGAAAGCACATTTTCTGGAATATATACTGCTGAGGAGAGGAGTTTCTTAGAGGTTATAGTCCACTGCAGCACTTGGAAACAGAGATGGAGAAGAAAGAACTTTTTCACTCAATAAGTCTCTTGGAAATAATAGAAAATTGCCACCAGTCTCCTTCTTCAAAGGCCTAAGGCCAGGCCTGTTGGCCCAGACAAAGCTGTTTATGTCCCTTGGAGGTCTTTGTCTCTTGCACAAGAGACTTCTGGGGATTAAAGGCCTTGGTAGCACCAGTACTGGTAGGGTGATGCATTGACACTAGGCTTTCATATTTATTAAGAACAACTGGGTACTGCTTCAAAAACGTGGGAAATCAAGAGGCTCCAAGAGACAAAGAGATATAGAGAACAAACTACTAGTTACCAGTGGGGGAAGGAAGGGGGGAAGGGCAAGATAGGTGTAGGGGAATAAGAGGTACAAACTACGATGTATAAAATAAATAAGCTACAAGGATATATTGTACAACATGGGAAATATAGGTGATATTTTATAATAACTTTAAATGGATTATAATCTATTAAAATATTGAATCACTATGTGGTACACCTGAAACTTGTATAATATCATACATCAACTATACCTCATTAGAAAATGAAGAAACATGCAAGAAATTGTGACTGGATTGAACATATTTTCAGAAGAAAATGAGGCTTAATATGAGAATTAAGAAGTTTGGTATAATTACAAATAAATAATTCAGAAAATCACGAGGAAATTCTTGACATCTGTTGGTATATCTCAGAATAATTCATTTGGAATACTGTGGTCTTATTGATCATCAACGACTTTTCTAGTATTCAAGCACTATCAGCAAAAATGATCTCTGCATCATTGCTCAGAATTTGGCCATGCAGATTTGCATTTTTGTGTTTATTGCTGATATTTGAAGTACCATAAGCTTTTTATCAAAGTATAGTTGATTTACAATGTTGTGTTAGTTTCTGGTAGACAGAAGAGTGATTCAGTTATATATACATATATATGTATTGTTTTTCAGATTCTTTTCCATTATAGGTTATTATAAGATTTTTAATATAGTTCCCTGTGCTATACAGTAAAACCTTGTTGTTTATCTATTTTATATATAACAATAGTATCTCTTAATCCTAAATTCCTAATTTATCCCTCTCCCCTCTTTCCCCACTGGTAACCATAGGTCTGTTTTCTATGTCTGTGAGCCTTTCTGTACTGTAAATATGTTCATTTGTATCATTTTTAAGATTCCATATATAATTGATATCGTATGATACTTGTCTTTCTCTGACTTACTTTACTTAGTATGATAATCTCTAGGTCCATCCATGGTGTTGCAAATGGCATTATTTCATTTATTTTTATGGCTGAGTAATATTCCATTGTATATGTATACCACATCTTCTTTATCCATTCATCTGTTTATGGAAACTTAGGTTACTTCCATGTCCTGGCTATTGTAAATAGTGCTGCAATGACCATTGGGGTGCATGTATCTTTTCAAATTATAGTATTCTCCAGAAATGTGCTCAGGAGTGGGATTGCTGTATCATATGGTAGCTCTATTTTTAGTTTTTCAAGGAACTTCCATACTGTTTTCCATAGTGGTTGCACCAATTTGCATTCCCACCAACAGTGTACAAGGGTTTCCTTTTCTCCATGCCCTCTCCAGCATTAATTATTTGTACACTTTTTGCTGGTGGCCATTCTGACTGGTGTGAGGTGATACCTCATTGTAGTTTTGATTTGCATTTCTCTAATAATTAGGGATGTTGAGCATATTTTCATGTGCCTCTTGGCCATCTGTATGTCTTCTTTGGAGACATGTCTATTTAGGTCTTCTGCCCATTTTTTGATTGGGTTGTTTGTTTTTTTATATTGAGCTATATGAGCTGTTTGTATATTTTGGAAATTAAGCCCTTATCAGTTGCATCATTTGCAAATATTTTCTTCCATTCTGTAAGCTGTCTTTTCATTTTGTTATGGTTTCCTTTGTTGTGAAAAAGCTTTTAAGTTTGATTAGGTCCCATTTGTTTATTTTTGCTTTTATTTATTTATTTTTTTGCCTTGGGAGACTGACTTAAGAAAACATTGCTACTGTTTATGTCAGAGAATGTTTTGCCTATGTTCTCTTTTAGGAGTTTTATGGTGTAATGCCTTATATTTGTCTTTAAGCCATTTTGTGTTTATTTTTGTATATAGTGGGAAGGAGTGTTCTAACTTCATTGATTTACATGTGGCTGTCCAGCTTTGCCAACACCACTTGAAGAGACTGTCTTTCTCCATTGTATATTCTTGCTTCCTTTGTCATAGATCAATTGACCATAGGTGTATGGGTTTATTTCTGTGTTCTCTCTTCTGCTCCATGCATCCATATGCCTGTTTTTGTGCCAATACCACGCTGTTTCGATTACTGTAGCTTTGTAGTTTTGTCTGAATTCTGGGAGGGTTATGCCTCCAGCTTTTTTCTTTTTCAAATTACCATAATCTTTACATACATTCTAGTATCTTTGACTTCCAGAAAGTTTCCCCTTAACGTATTCAGCTAGAAAATTCTTATCAGGATGTTATTTAAGAACACAAAAGTTATCATAAACACTATCATGTGACAAAGCAGGAAGAAAAGCTTCAGAAAGTATTTCAGGGTTCTAGTTCAAGATGGCAACATAGGAGGATCCTAAACTCGCCTCCTCCTATGGATACACTGAATCTACAGCTACATACAGAACAATTGCCTCTGAAAAGAAACTCAAAAACTAGCTGGACAACTCCTACACATCAGGTGAATGAGAAAAAAATCCACATTAAAATGGGTATGAGAGGCTGAGACACAGTCTCACCATAAACCTTACTCCCATCAAGGTAACCCATAATCAAGAAGGAATTCACAATCCCAAACTTCTCCTTGAGGAGAGAAGGGTTTGAAATCCACATCTGGCATCCTAATGTTTAAGACCTGCACCTAAGAAACAAGGCCCCAAAACATCTCACTTTGAAAGACAACAGGGCTCACCTCCACAAGACACACAAGGCTATAGTGATCTGAGAAACAATTCTTAAAGGGTTCATGCAGACCCAACCATCGTAGTGTCCACAGCAGAGGCAGCAACTGAAAAGCACCCAAAACTTCTGTGAAAGTGGCCTATTTGCTTATCTTAAACCTTTGGTCTGGAGTGACATCAGCATCATGGCAGCATGACATGCTTTCTTCGTCTCTCCCCTTCAATCTACAATTAGTAAAACATCCATAACTCAACAAAAGTTTCTCTACCCACACACCAGGAGACATACCTGTATGTCTGAAGGTGAGCGGACTGGAACACATAGAGGATGCAGAACCAGGGAGACGTTAGGGGCAGTGTCCGTTATTCCAGTCCCCCAGCTGCCTTGGCTGAGCCTGAAGCCACAGAGAACTCAGTAGTAGCAGAGGAGGTGGCACACATGACTCCAGCCTGCCAGCTGCAGCAGCACCAGCAGCTAAAGGTAACTGAGCTGCAGCTGTGGCAGGACACACGACCCCAATCCCTCCAGCCAAAACAGAGCCTATGACTCTTGCGCCCAGCCCCCCGACCCCTGCAGTGGCAGCACCCACGAATCCAACAAACCTGAATGCAGTGGAGGTGATTAAGACCCTGGCTTCTTCCCCACACCCTCCTCCCCACCACTTCAGTGGAAATAAATGTTGTTTCTAATAAAAAATAGAAAAGTCAGTGAAACTAATAGCTGTTTTTTTGGAAAGATAAACAAAATTGACAAACTGTAGCTGGACTCACTAAGAAAAAAGGAGAGAAGACTCAGATAAATAAAATCAGAAACAAATGAGGATAAATTATAGCAGATAAAACAGAAAGAAAAGGATTATAAGAAAATCTATTTGCTGACAAATTGGACAAGCTAGAAGAAATGGATAAAGTCGTAGAATCATATAATCTTCCAAGACTGAATCATGAAGCAATAGAAAACTTGAATAGACAAATCACTACTAAGGAGATTGAAACAGTAATCAATAACTTCCCAAAAAATGAAATTCCAGAATTAGACAACTTTACAGGTGAATTCTACAAAACATTCAGAGAAGATTTAAAACCTATCCTAAAACTCTTCCAAAAAATTGAAAAGGAGGGAATGTTGCCAAACTCATCTTATAAGACCAACATTACTGTGATACCAGAACCAGACAAGGACAACACAAAAAAGAAAATTACAAGCCAATATATCTGATGAACGTAAATGCAAAAATCCTCAACAAAATATTAGCAAACTGAATACAACAATACATTAAAAGGATCATACACCATGATCAAGTGGGATTTATTCCAAGGATGCGAGGGTGGATCAACATCTGCAAATCAATCAATGTGATAAACCACACTAATAAAATGAAGAATAAAAATCATATAATCATCTCAATGGATGCAGAAAAAGCATTTGAAATGATTCAAAACCCACTTATGATTTAAAAAAACTATCAATAAAATAGATATAGAAGGAATGTACCTCAACATAACAAAGGCAATATATGACAAACCCACAGCTAACATCATACTCAATGGTGAAAAGCTGAAAGCTATCCCTCTAAGATCAGAAACAAGACAAGGATGCCCACTCTCACCATTCTTATTCAGCATGGTATTGGAAGTACTAGCCAGTCCAATCAGGCAAGAAAAAATAAATAAAAGGCATCCAAATTGGAAAGGAAGAAGTCAAATTGTCACTATTTGCAGATGATATGATACTATGTATAGAAAACCCTAAAGACTCCAAAAATATTTCAGAAATAACAAATATAGTAATGTTGCAGGGTACAAACTCAATATACAAAAACCTGTTGTGGGGACTTTCTTGGTGGTCCAGTAGTTAAGACTTTGCCTTCCAATGCAGGGGGTGCAGGTTCAATCCCTGGTTGGGGAGCTAAGATCCCACATGCCTTATGGCCAAAAAACAAAAACATAAAACAGAAACAATGTTGTAACAAATTCAATAAAGTCTTTAAAAATGGTCTACATCAAAAAAAATCTTTAAAAATATCTGTTGTGTTTCTATACACTAATGAACTATCAGAAAGAGAGATTAAGAAAACAATCCCATTTATAATTGCAACAAAAAGAATAAAATACCTAGGAATAAATTTAACCAAGGAGGTGAAAGATCTCTATACTGAAAAATATAAGACATTGTTAAAAGAATTGAAGAAGACACAAATACATGGAAAGATATTCCATGCTCATGGACTAGAAGAAATAGCAATGTGAAAATATCCATATTACTTAAAGCAATCTGCAGATTCAATGCATTCCCAATCAAAATTCTGACATTTTTCACAGACCTAGAACAAAAAAATCCTAATATTTTTATGGAACCACAAATGACCCCAAATAGCCAAAATAATCATGAGAAAGGTCAAAGCTGGAGGCTTCATGCCTCTTGAGTTCAACTATATTACAAAGCTATAGTAGTCAAAACAGTATGGTACTGGCATAAAAACAGACACATAGATCAATGAAACAGGCTAAAGAGCCCAGAAAATAAACCCACATATATATTACAATTTACAGCAAAGGAGTCAAGAATATACAATGGGGAAAGGATAGTCTCTTCAATAAATGGTGTTGGGAAAACAGGACAGTCACATGCAAAAGAATGAAACTGGACCACTATTTTACACTTTACAAAAAATTTAACTCAAAATGGGTTAAACACTTGAATGCAAGAATTGAAACCATAAAACTCCTAGAAGAAAGGATAGGTGATAAGCTCTTTGACATCAGTCTTGGTGATGATTGTTTGGATTTGACACCAAACACAAAGGTAACAAAAGCAAAACTAGACAAGTGGAACTTCATCACACTAAAAAATTTCTGCACAGCAAAGGAAACCATAAACAAAATGAAAAAGCAACCTACAGAATGGTAGAAAATATTTGCAACTCATCTGATAAGAGGTTAACATCCAAAACATATAAAGAATTTATACAACTCAATAGCAAAAAATAAAATCTGATTAAAACGTAGGCAGATGATCTGAATAGGCATTTCCCAAAGAAGACATACAGGCAGCCAACATGTACATGAAAAGGTGCTCAATATCCCAGTCATCAGGGAAATGCAACTCAAAACCACAATGAGATATCAGCTCACACCCGTTAGAATGGATATTATCCAAAAGACAAGAAATAGAGTGTTGACAAGGATGTGGAGAAAAGAGAATTCTTGTGCAACGTTGGTGGGAATTTAAATTGGTGCAGCCACTGTGGAAAACAGTATGGAGATTCCTCAAAAGAATAAAAGTAGAGCTGATAGATGATCTAGCAATTCCATTCCTGGATATTTATCTGAAGGAAATGAAAACACTAACTCCAAAAGATATATGCACCCCCATGTTCACTGCAAAATTATTTATAATAGACAAGATATGGAAATAACCTAAGTGTTCATTGGTAGGTAAATTTATAAAGAAAACATCATACACACACACACACACACACACACACACACACACACAATGGAATATTATTGAGCCATGAAAAGGAAGGAACTCTTGCAATTTGCAACAACATGGATGGACCTTGAGGGTATTATGCTAAGTTAAGTAAGTCAGACAGAGAAAGACCAATACCATATGATCTCACTTATTATGTGGAATCTTTTAAAAATACCTAAACTCATAGATACAAAGAACAGATGGTGGTTGTCAGAGGCAGGGGTCGGGGTGGTCAAAATAGGTAAAGGTAGCCAAAAATACAAACTTTCTGTTATAAAATAAATAAGACCTGGGAATATAATGTACAGAATGGCGACTATAGTTAATAATACTGTATTGCATATTTGAAAGTTGCTAAGAGAGTAAATCTTAAAAGTTCTCATCACAAGAAAAAAATTTGTAACCATGTGTAGTGATGGATGTTAACTAGACTTATTGTGGTTATCATTTTGCAATATATATGAATAGAATCACTATTGTTGTACACCTGAAACTAATATAGTTCTATATATCAATTATATCTCAATAAAAAAGATATTAAGAAAGTCCAATTCCATTTACAATAGCATCTAAAAGAATAAGATATCTCAGAAGAAATTTAATCAAGGAGGTGAAAGACTTACACACTGAAAATTACAAAACACTGCTGAAAGAAATTAAAGACCTAAATAAATGGAAAGATATTCTGTGTTTATGAATTGAAAACTTAATATTGTTAAAGACGTTATTGCTATCCAAAGCGATCTACAGATTCAACACAATCCGTATCAAAATTCCATCAGCCTGTTTTGCAGAAATGAAAAAAACAATCTGCAAATTCATATAGAATTTCAAGGGGCCTCAAATAGAGGAAATAATCTTGAAAAAGAACAAAGTTGGAGGACCCACACTTCCCTACTTCAAAACATAGTAAGCTACAATAACCAAAACAGTATGATATCACTTGTATGTGGAATCTTAAAAAATGAAACCTATTAAAAACAGAGTAAAATGTTGGTTACCGGGGAATGGGGGTTAACAGTGATGGTATTTAAGGGTACAAACTTATAAGGAATGGTAAATGAATCATAGACATCTAATGCACAGTATAATGAATATAGACAATAATATTGTACTATAGTACATAACATGATAAATATAGCTACCTTGGCAATCATATTACAATATATAAATGTACCAAAGTAACATAGCTGTACACCTTAAATTTATACAATGTTACATGTCAAATTTATTCAATTAAAAAATTGAGATATGATTCACATAAAAAATAAACCAGTATGGTGCTGGCAAAGGATAGAAATGTGGACCAATGGACTAAAATTGAGGGTCCAGAAATAAACCCATACATTTATGACAAATTAATTTTTGACAAGTCCATTCAGTGGAGACAAGTTCTTTCAACAAATAGTACAGAGACAACTGATTTACGCATACAAAAGAATGAATTTGGGCCCCACTTCACACATATATAAAAATTAACCAGAAATTGATCAATTACCTAAATATAAGAGCCAATATCAGAAAACTCACTAAAGAAAACGTAAGGGTAAACTTAATAACTTTGGATTTGGCAATGGATTCTTAAATATAACACCAACAGTATGAGCAACAAAAGAAAAAATAGATAAATCAGACTCTATCAAAATTTTTAAACTTTTGTGCATAAAGAATGCTATCAAAAAAGTGAAAGGACAACTTACAGAATGGTAGAAAATATTTGCAAATCACATATCCAATAAAGTTTAATATCCAGAATAAAGAACTCCTACAACTCAACAACAAAAGAACAACCCAATCAATTGAAGTCACTTATGCAAACGACTTGAAGAGATGTTTCTCCAAAGAAGATATACAAATGGCCAATAAGCCCAACATCATTAGTCATTAGGGAAATGCAAATTAAAACCACAGTGAGATACCATTCATACCACTTCACATCTACAATTTTTTTTAAAAAGGAAAATAACAAGTGTTGGCAAGGCTGCAGAGAAATTGGAACCCTCAAACCTTGCTGGTGGGAATGTAAAATGGTGCAGCCACTGTGGAAAACAATTTGGCAGTTTCTCAAAAATGTTAACATAGAATTACCATAAGACCTAGAAATTCCTCTCCTAGGTATACCCCAAAAAGAATTGAAAATAGAAACTTAAACAGGTACTTTTATGCCAGTGTTCATTGCAGCACTATTCACAATAGCTACAAGGTGGAAACAACCCAAGTGTCCATCAATAGATGAATGGATAAATAAAATGTGGTATATACGTGCAATGGAATATAATTCAACTGTAGAAAAAAATAACATTCTGATATATGCTACAATATGGATGAAACTTGAAAACATTATGCTAAGTGAAATAAACCAGACACAAAACACATAAAGTAGATTAGAGGTTACTGGGGCAGGGAGGAGAGGGAAAATGCAGAGTTAGACCTAATGAATGCAGAGTTTCTATTTGGGGTGATGAAAAAGCTTTGGAAATAGTTAGCAGTAATTGTTGTACAACATTCTAACTATAATTAATGCCCCTGAGTTATACATTTAAAATGGCAAATTCTATGTTTTATATATATTTTAGCACAATAAAAAATTTTTTCAAAATAAAAAGAAAGAAATCTAGCATTACAGGAGACACAGCCTGTGCCCCACAACTCCTTTACCTCAATGTTTAAGAACATTCAAATTGAACACAGTAATGAGATACTGTAAGCCACAATTCATAAACAACGCTTGGCAGCAAACTTCTTTCAGTATCATCATAACAGCTGTATCTGAGGCAGCTGCTAACTTTCCTCTCTCTCTCTTCTGCTTCTTTGGTTACAGCTTTACCCTAACAACTTCTCTTTCGCACTCTGCCAGCATATTGGCTGTTTCTCACCAATAACTTCCTGTGAAAATCCTCTGCCTATATTTATGACCCTATCACCATGCTGTACATTATATTCCCAGGTCTCATTTATTTTATAACAGAAAGTTTGTATTTTTGGCTACCTTTACCCATTTGGCCCACCCCGAACCCTGCCTCTGGAAACCACCATCTGTTCTTTGTATCTATGAGTTCAGGTATTTTTAAAAGATTCCACATAATAAGTGAGATCATATGGTATTGGTCTTTCTCTGTCTGACTTACTTTCCCCCTGTGAAAATCCTCTGCCTATATTTATACCCCTGTCTTATGACCAATCTATGGTCTAGAACAGGACTATTAACACTATCCTACTTTAGATCATACCTCCAGCTTGACAAGACTGTTTGAATAGTCAGTCTAGAATATGGTAATTGACTAGGGCAAAGACATTTAATATTAAGCCTACATTTTACCTTTATCCTGGCTCTATGTGTCATCATAGATAAAATATCACTCTGAGCTCAACATTCTCATCTATAAGATAGAAATAGCAGCATCTTCCTCCAAGAGTTTTTTTTTTTTTAGGATTAAATAAGATTAACATATGGAATGTATCTAGCACATAATGGAATCAGTAAATTTTAGTTAACTTCCACTTCTCCATAACATGTTATTAAGAGAAACTTCAATGCTGGGGTGGGGGTGGCCTGTAATTCTTACATTTTGAGAACCACATCAGGGGTATAACCTTACCTTCAGACACACTATTATTCATGCCTCTGCCAAGTAACAATCATGAGCTGAAGAGTGGATACGTTTGCCTTATTATGGCAAAACTTCTGTTATTCTGCACTAAAGGCACTTGACATTCAGACAAAACTCTCTTGTGAATAATTTTGCAAATTAACTACTTTTGAAGCAATTGTTACATCTTTTGAGTAAAGCTGAATTTTCATATATTTTACATATTAAGCTTGACACACTCTATAATAGAGTACTACAGTACTGAGAAAGTGGAATTACCCTTCTTTTTTTTTTTTGCAGTACGCGGGCCTCTCACTGTCGTGGCCTCTCCCACCACGGAGCAACAGGCTCCGGACGCGCAGGCTCAGCGGCCATGGCCCACAGGCACAGCCGCTCTGCAGCATGTGGGATCCTCCCGGACCGGGGCACGAACCCGCGTGCCCTGCATCGGCAGGCGGACCCCCAACCACTGCGCCACCAGGGAAGCCCAGAATTACCCTTCTTGCAGACAAAGAGTTATTCATTCATACATGTATCCATTCAACATATATTATGTGTCTGATATGTCATCTCCTGGGGATACAGAGATGAATAAACCATGGTTCCTATTCTCAAGGAGCTCACAGTCTAATGAGGGAGACAGACGAGTAATTAGACAATTACTAAATAGTGCACTAAGTGCTACGATTGAGGGGAATTTTAACAACAGGTACTCAATCCAGGCTGGTAGGAAGTGACACCTGAATTGTCTTGAAATTCATGTATGAGCTATAAAAGCATACACAATTGCTATTATTATTTCTCTGGATCTGTACATATGTATATAAGTTCATAAGAAATCTTCTGGAAGGATCACACCAAACTAAAATTTTTTATGCAACAATTATCTCCTGAATGCTTACCACATGCCAGGTGCTTTTCTAGGCACTTAGGATAAATCACTGAATGTGACAGAACAAGATCCCTGTCTGAAGTTGGGGCTTATATTTTGCAGGGGGAGATACACAATAAAAATTAAATTTAAATGAGTAAAATATATATTGTATGTTATAAGGCAATAAGTGCTATGAAAGGAAAAATAAAAAGTCTAGTAGAGATGAGGAGTGCTTGTGGAAAGGTAGTCAGGGTGCAGTATTAAATAGGGTGATCATGGTTGACTTCATTGAAAAGGTGCAAGTTGAGTAAAGACCTGATGTAGCTGAGGAAATTAGCCAAGTGAATACCTGGGGACATAGTGTTCCACGCAGAGGGAAGAATTATAGAAAGGCCCTAAAATGGAAGTGTGATTGACATGGCACATGGGAGAAACAGCAAGGTCACTACTGCCAGAGCCAAATGAATCAGAGACAGAACAGAAGGAGGGAGGCTAGACAGCTAAGAGGAAAGGGAAGCCAGTTAGATGCTACCTTGTAAAATATAATAATTTTGGGTTTTACTTTGAATAACATTGCAGGAATTTGATAAGAGAAATAATGTGCTATTTAATGTTTTAATATGATATAATTTAATGTTTTATCAATCTGGTTGCTGTGTGAAAAATAGGCTTGGGGAAAGGGGCAAGGGTGGGAGCAGAAAAATCAGTTAAGAGCTTTTTGCAATAATCCAAGTGAGAGATGATGTTGGTTCAAAGCAAGGTGATATCAGTTCAGGTGGTGGAAAATGGTGGGCTTCTGGATGTATTTTGTTGGTAGAACCAATTGGATTTCCTATGAATTTGGACATGGGTGGGAGAGAGAGAGGTGTTAAGAATGAATCCAATATTTGGGCTTGAATAACTGGGATAATAGAAACTGTGGTTAGAGCAGATGTGGGGAGGATGATCAGGAGTTCAATTTTGAACATGCTAAATTTGAGATGTCTATTGACATTCAAGTAGAGAACATAAGTAGGCAGTTGGATATTTGGATCTGGAGTTCAAGAGACAGTTCTGGGCTGGAGTTATAAATTTGGGAGTCACTGGAATATAGATGGTATCTAAAGCCTCAGACTGGATGAGAGCACCAAACAAATGATTGTTCTAGTTAGAGAAGAAAAGAGTGATTCAAGGAGTGAGCCCTGGGGACTTCACTGGTGGTCCAGTTGTAAAGAATCCACCTTACAATACAGGGGACACAGGTTTGATCTCTGGTCACAGAACTAAGATCCCACATGCTGCAAGGCAACTAAGCCTGCATGCCACAACTACTGAGTTCACGCACCTCAACTAGAGCCCACATGCTGCAAACTACAGAGCCCATGCACTCTGGAACCCATGCATCACAACTCCAGAGCCCACACATCCTGGAGCCTGTGTGCCACAACTACAGAGAGAAAACCCACACACCACAACAAAGAGCCCGCTCACCACAACAAAAGATCCAGCATGCCTCCACAAAGATCCTGAATGCCGCAGCTAAGACCCAACACAGCCAAAAAAGAAAAATAATAAATAAATTAAATTAAATAATTTTTTTTAAATCCTTTAAAAAAATAAAAAAAGAGTGAGCCCTGGAACATTTCAATATTAATAGGTTGGGGAGAAGACGAGGATGCAGCAAAGAAAAATAAGAAAAATCAGGAGTGTTTGGTATTCTAAAAGTTAGGTGACAGATGAAATCACACCTCATTTGGAAGGTTTCCCTGACTCCCATGTGTGATTTCCTAAGGGCACCTAGCTGAGTAGCATCATTCATCCTATGTGGTCCTCTGTGTCCTCATCCATAAAATGGGGGAAAACTATTGCCCACCCCCTAGTGTTGTTGTGAGCCTTGAATGAGGCAATCTATGTGAATCTCACTAGTGCTTAATTAATATTACCTACTGTAGCCCTCTCTTCCCTTTAGACTGAATGGTCTTGAAGGACCCGAGGTCTTACTCATCTTAATATCTTATTTCTGCTTTTCCTTCTTCCTTCCCTACCTCTTGGCCATGATCCCCTAGTACAGTTTCTAGCACAGAGGGCACTCAATAAACTATTTTTGAATGAAAAACACCTACCCCCCCCCAATTATTCCAACATCTTCCTAAACAAGTTTTATGTCTTCATCATTCTGATTTTTTTTAATACCCACGTTGATGTGTTTCTACTTTGTACCTCTATATACTAGTCTGGTCAACACTTTGTGTCTCAAATGTGAGTAATTTATGGACTCTTTAAACATTACAATAGAGGATTAGCTCAAGAAGTTGAAGTGGGGGGAGGAGTCAAGATGGCGGAATAGGAGGATGTGGAATTTGTTGCTTCACAGAAGTTCATCAAAAACACATCTACAGGGGCTCCCCTGGTGGCGCAGTGGTTGAGAGTCCACCTGCCAAGCAGGGGACACAGGTTCATGCCCCGGTCCGGGAAGATCCCACATGCCATGGAGTGGCTGGGCCCATGAGGCATGGCTGCTGAGCCTGCGCGTCTGGAGCCCGTGCTCCACAACGGGAGAGGCCACAACAGTGAGAGGCCCACGTACCGCAAAAAAACAACAACAAAAACAAAACAAAACAAAAATACCACATCTACAAACAGAACAATTCCCACAGAGCTCCGGCTGAACAGTAGCAGTAGACTTCAGACACCTAAAAGAATGAAAGAAAGAAGAAAAAAGAAAGGAAAAATAAAAAAAGAGACCAGCAACCCTGATGGGAAGCTGAAGCTGAGCAGAGATCCCCACATTAAGAAAGACTCCCTCACAGAGGGGAAATCAGCTGGGACAGAAAAGGAACTTCAGGGGATCAAAGGAGAATGCAGCAGACGGTCTGTGGAAGGCAAGACAACATAAGAACCACTCACATGATGTATACCACAGCTCTGTGCATTCTAGCCTGAATCGTGAGTCACTTGTTGCGAAGGGGAGCTGTGTGCTGGAAAGACGGGTTCTGAGTGCAGACCCAGGGAAAGGACAGCTCTTGGCTTTGAAAAGACAACCTGAAGGGATAGGAGTAAGGGGTGCCACAACCGGGAAAGTCTATGGAAAAAGCCTGAGACACCATAGCAAGGTGTCATTGTTGAGCAGGGTGCAAGGGGTGGAGCCACAATCATGACCCCCTTCCCTACCCACCAGCTTCTTTGGCCTCTGCAGGCATTAGGAGTGGCTCCCACCTGAGTGGGCACTCCCACCCCTTGGGCTGGGGTTGCCTCCGCCTGCGTAGGCTCCAGAGGCCTGAGCACCACCCACCCCAAAACCTACTTGGGAAAGAGCCCTGGGCATCCTGCCCGGGACGAGAGTCCACCAAATTTGGCAGGGTCAGAGGGCTAAAGAATGGGGTTGGATGAACAGACCCAGGGAGAGAAATGCAATTGGCTGCACAGAAACAATAGAAGGGATGGGAATGAGGGGGCACATGGCTGGGAATGCTCCTAGAGGAAGTGAGGTCTGCCTGGAATGCAAGGTGCCATTGTTGAGAGGTGCATGGGAGGGGGTGACAATGCTCCCATACACCAGCTCCTGCTGCTGCAGCTACTGGAAGTACCCAATTGTGCTCCAAGCAGCCGCTGCTTTCGCTCCCATTCACCTGGGCAAGGATCAGATGCCTGAGGGCAGCACACAGGCAGAGGTGTGGTTAAAAACAAAACTGAACCTGAGGGGCAGTGCAACTGAGGAAGAGAAACGCAAATATTTCTATGCAGCAGCACAAGCTGTGAATTAAATCCCCAAGATCGGCTGGGTAAATCCTGTGCTTATGGAATACCTGAATGGACAACAAGTGTTTCAGCATCTGAGACCAGTGTAGCCTTTGCAGCACTGGATGTTGTGGGCAAATACACATGGGAATCAGGCCAGATCAGAGTCTGAGCTGGCCCAACAGTGTCCAAAACAGATCCAGAGACCTACCTAGAGGTATTGGAAGGCCTCCTGGGGAGGTGGCCCCAAGAAAATATTCTTATTACTAATATTCTATGTTGGTTTGTTTCATTTTGTTCAGTTGTTGGTGTTGTTGCTTTTATCATTTTTATTTTTTATTATCTACTTTTATTTTTTATCTTTTATCTTATGTAATTTTCTTAATATATATAACGTTTTTATTTTTATATTTTTCCTTTACTTTTTTGTTGCTCTGTGGCTTTTGTCTTGTTTTGTTCTTCACTTTATATATTTTTTCCCTTTTGCTTTTTTTTCAATTGTTTTTAAGTGTATATTCTATGTTTTATTTGCTTTGTTATTGTTGATGTTGTTTACTTGCCTGCATTTCTGTTTTATTTTTCATTCTTTGTTTTTGTTAGCATAATCCTTATCAACTGTTCTCATATTAAAATTCTCTTATTTGGTTGTCTGTTCCCTTGTTTTTTTTGTTTCCTTTCCTCTGTGTGTGTGTGTGAGAGTGTGTGTTATGTTGCTGTTGCTGCTGTTGGTTTGCTACTGTTATTGCTATTTGCCCTGAGCTTTGTTTGTCTGGGTTTTGTTGTTGTGGTGGTTTATTTTTGTTTGGTTTTGGGTTTTTTTTTGTCTTGTTTTGTTTTGTTTGTCTTTATTTAATTTCTTTTCTCTATATTTTAACAGTTTACACTGTGTGGCTTGTGGGATCTTGGTTCCCCAATCAGGGGTCAGTCCTGGGCCTCTGGAGTGGGAATATAGAGTCCTGGATGCTGGAATACCAGAGAATGCCCGGGTATAGGGAATATTAATTGGCATGTGTGTTCCTGACAGTATCCATAAACACAGTAGGTTAGACAAAATGAAATAACAGAGAAATACGCTGCAGACAAAGGAGCAAGGTAAAATCCCACAAGACCAAATAAATGAAGAAGAAATAGGCAAGCTATCTGAAAAAGAATTCACAGTAATGATAATAAAGATGATCCAAGATCTAAGAAAAGAAATGGAGAAAATACAAGAAACATTTGACAAGAACCTAGAAGATCTAAAGAACAGTCAGTGATGAACAACACAAAAATTGAAATGAAAAACACACAAGGAATCAAGAGCAGAACAACTGAGGCAGAAGATCAAATAAGTGAGCTGGAAGATAGAATGGTGGAGTTAACTGTTGAGGAACAGAATAAAGAAAAAAGAATAAAAAGAATTGAGGACAGACTCAGAGACTTCTGACTTCTGGGACAACATCAAACAAACAAACATTCAAATTATAGGTGTCCCAGAAGAAGAAGAGAAAGAGAAAGGGCCTGAGAAAATATTTGAAGAGATTATAGCTGAAAACTTCCCTATAAACATAAATGCAAAAATCCTCAACAAAATGTTACCAATCCGAATTCAACAACACATTAAAAGGATCATACACCATGATTAAGTGGGATTTATCCCAGAGATGCAAGAATTTTTCAGTATCTGCAAATCAATCAGTGTGATACACCACATAAGCAAATTGAAGAAAACCATGTGATCATCTCACTAGATGCAGAAAAAGCTTTTGACAGAATACAACAGCCGTTTATGATAAAAAAAAAAAAAACTCTCCAGAAAGTGGGCATAGAGGGAACCTTCCTCAATATGATAAAGGCCATATACAACAAATCTACAGCTAACATCATACTCAACAGTAAAAGCCTGAAAGCATTTCCTTTAAGATCAGGAACAAGACAAGGATGTCCAGTCTCACCACTTTTACTCAACATAGTTTTGGAAAGCCTAGCTACAGCTATCAGAGAAGAAAAATAAATAAATTAAAGGACTCCAAATTGGAAAAGAAGTAAAACTGTCAGTGTTTACAGATGACATGATACTTTACCTAGAAAATCCTAAAGATGCTACCAGAAAACTACTAGAGCTCATCAATGAATATGGTAAAGTTGCAGGTTACAAAATTAATACAGAGAAATCTGTTTCATTTCTATATACTAACAACAAATGATCAGAAAGAGAAATTCAAGAAAGAATCTTATTTACCATCGCATCAAAAATGGTAAAATACCTAAGAATAAACCTACCTAAGGAGACAAAACACCTGTACTTGATAAACTATAAGATGCTAATGAAAGAAATTGAAACTGATATAAACAGATGGAAAGATGTACCATGTTCTTCTATTAGAAGAATTAATATTGTCAAAATGACTATACTACCCAAGGCAATCTACAGATTCATTGCAATCCATATCAAATCACCAATGGCATTTTTAACAGCACTAGAACAAAAAATCTTAAAATTTGTACGGAGACAAAAAAGACCCTGAATAGCCAAAGCAATCTTGAGAAAGAAAAACGGAGCTGGAGGAATCAGGCTTCCTAACTTCAGACTATACTACAAAGCTATAATCATCAAAACGGTATGGTACTGACAGAATATCAAAATTATACATCAATGGAACAGGATAGAAAGCCCAGAAATAAACCCATGCTCCTATGGTCAATTAATCTACGACAAAGATGGCAAGACTATACAATGGAGGGATGACAGTCTCTTCAACAAATGGTGCTGGGAAAACTGGACTGCTACATGTAAAAAAATGAAACCAGAACAGTCTTTAACACCACAGACAAAAATAAGCTCAAAATGGATTAATGACCTAAATGTGAGACTGGAGAGTATAAAACTCTTAGAGGAAAACATAAGCAGAACACTCCCTGACATAAATCAGAGCAATCTTTTTCAATCTGTCACCCAAGTAATGGAAATAAAAAGAAAAATTAAAAAATAGGACCTAATTGAACTCAAAAGCTTTTGCACAGCAAAGGAAACCATAAACAAAATGAAAAGACAACCCACAGGATTGGAGAAAATAGTTGCAAGTGATCTGACGGACAGTGGATTAGTCTCCAAAATCTACAAACAGCTCATGTGGCTTAATATCATCAAAACAAACAACCCAATCCAAAAACGGGCAGAAGACTTAAATAGCCATTTCTCAAAAGACATACTGATGGGCAAGACACACATGAAAAGATATTCAATATAACTAATTATTAGAGAAATGCAAATCAGAGCTACAATGAGATATCACCTCACACCAGTCAGAAGGGCTATCATCAAGAAATCCACAAAAAATAGTTGCTGGAGAGGATGTGGAGAAAAGGGAACCCTGCTACACTGTTGGTGGGAATGTAAATTGGTAAAGCCACTATGGAGAAAAGTATGGAGGTTCCTTAAAAAATTAAGAGTGGATCTACCATATGATCCTGCAATCCCACTCCTGGGCATATATCTGGAGAAAAACGGTCCGAAAGGATACATGCACCCCAATTTTCATTGCAGCACTGTTTACAATAGCCAAGACATGGAAACAAACTAAATGTCCAATGACAGAAGAATAGATAAAGAAAATGTGGTACATATATACAATGGAATATTGCTCAGCCATAAAAAAGAATGAAATAATGTCATTTGCAGCAGCATGGATGGACCTAGTGATTGTCATGAGTGAGGTAAGTTACACAGAGAAGCAGAAATATCCTATCGCTTATATGTGGAATTTTTTTAACGTCTGTATTGGAGTATAATTGCTTTACAATGGTGTGCTAGTTTCTGCTTTATAACAAAGTGAATCAGCTATAAATATACATATATCCCAATATCTCCTCCCTCTTGTGTCTCCCTCCCACCCTCCCTATTGCACCCCTCTAGGTGGTCACAAAGCACTGAGGTGATCTCCCTGTGCTATGAGGCTGCTTCCCACTGTCTATTTTACATTTGGTAGTATATATAAGTCCATATCACTCTCTCACTTCGTCCCAGCTTACATTTCCCCCTCCCCGTGTCCACAAGTCCATTCTCTACATCAACGTCTATATTCCTGTGATGCCCCTACGCTCTTCAGAACCTTTTTTTTTTTCTTTTTTAGTTTCCGTAAGTATGTGTTAGCATATGGTATTTGTTTCCCTCTTTCTGACTTACTTCACTCTATATGACAGAATCTGGGTCCATCCACCTCACTACAAATAACTCAATTTCACTTCTTTTTATGGCTGAGTAATATTCCATTGTATATATGTGCCACATCTTCTTTATCCATTCATCTGTCGATGGACACTTAGGTTGCTTCCATGCCCTGGCTATTGTATATAGAGCTGAAATGAACATGGTGGTACATGATCCTTTTTGAATTATGGTTTTCTCAGGGTATATGCCTAGTAGTGGGATTCCTGGGATGTACAGCAGCTCTATTATTAGTTTTCTAAGAAATGTCCATGCTGTTCTCCATAGTCACTGTATCAATTTACATTCCCACCAATGGTGAAAAAGGGTTCCCTTTTCTCCACACCCTCTCCAGCATTTACTGTTTGTAGATATTTTGATGATGGCCACTCTAACTGGTGTGAGGTAATACTTCATTGTAGTTTTGATTTGCATTTTTCTAATGGTTAGTGATGTTGAGCATCCTTTCATGTGTCTGTGGGCGATCTGTATATCTTCTTTAGAGACATGCCTATTTAGGTCTTCTGCCCATTTTTGGATTTGGTTGTTTGTTTTTTTCACGTTGAGCTGCATGAGCTGCTTGTAAATTTTGGAGATTAATTCTTTGTCACTTACTTCATCTGCAACTATTTTCTCCCATTCTGAGGGTTGTCTTTTCATCTTGTTTCTGGTTTCCTTTGTTGTGCAAAAGGTTTGAAGTTTCATTAGGTCCCATCTTTTAATTTTTGTTCTTATTTCCATTTCTCTAGCAGCTGGGTCAGAACAGATCTTGCTGTGACTTATGTCATAGAGTGTTCTGCCTAGGTTTTCCTCTAAGAGTTTTATAGTGTCTGGCCTTATATTTAGGTCTTTAATCCATTTTGAGCTTTTTTTTGTGTATGGTGTTAGGGAGTGGTCTAATTTCATTCTTTTACATGTAGCTGTCCAGTTTTCCCAGCACCACTTATTGAAGAGGCTGTCTTTTCTCCATTGTATATTCTGGCATCCTTTATCAAATAAGGTGACCATATGTACGTGGGTATATCTCTGGGTTTTCTATCCTGTTCCATTTATCTATATTTCTGTTTCTGTGCCAGTACCATACTGTCTTGATTACTGTAGCTTTGTAGTATATTCTGAAATCAGAGAGCCTGATTCCTCCAGCTCCATTTTTCTTTCTCAAGATTGCTTTGGCTACTCGGGCTCTTTTGTGTTTCCATACAAATTGTGAAATTTTTTGTTCTAGTTCTGTGGAAAATGCCAGTGGTAGTTTGATAAGTCTTGCATTGAATCTGTAGATTGCTTTGGGTAGTATATTCATTTTCACAGTGTTGATTCTTCCAATCCAAGAACATGGTATATCTCTTCATCTGCTTGTATCATCTTTAATTTCTTTCACCAGTCTCTTATAGGTTTCTGCATACAGGTCTTCTGTCTCCTTAGGTAGGTTTGTTCCTAGATATTTTATTATTTTTGTTGCAATGGTAAATGGGAGTGTTTCCTTAATTTCTCTTTCAGATTTTTCATCATTAGTGTATAAGAATGCCAGAGATTTCTGTGCATTAATTTTGGATCCTGCTACTTTACCAAATTCATTGATTAGCTCTAGGAGTTTTCTGGCAGAATCTTTCGGATTCTCTATGTATAGTATCATATCATCTGCAAACAGTGACAGCTTTACTTCTTCTTTTACGATTTGGATTCCTTTTATTTCTCTTTCTTCTCTGATTGCTGTGGCTAAAAGTTCCAAAACTATGTTGAATAATAGTGTTGACAGTGGATAACCTTGTCTTGTTCCTGATCTTGTGGAAATGTTTTCAGTTTTTCACCATTGAGAACGATGTTGGCTGTGGGTTTGTCATATATGGCCTTTATTATGTTGAGGTAAGTTCCCTCTATGCCTACTTTCTGAAGAGCTTTTATCATAAATGAGTATTGAATTTTGTTGAAAGGTTTATCTGCATCTATCGAGATGATCACATGGTTTTTATTCTTCAATTTGTTAATATGGTGTTTCACATTGATTTGCATATATTGAAGAATCCTTGCATTCCTGGGATAAACCCCACTTGATCATGGTGTATGATCCTTTTAATGTGCTGTTGGATTCTGTTTGCTAGTATTTTGGTAGGATTTTGCATCTATGTTCATCAGTGACATTGGCCTGTAGTTTTCTTTCTTTGTGACATCTTTTTCTGGTTTTGGTATCAGGGTGTTGGTGGTCTCATAGAATAAGTTTGTGAGTGTTCCTCCCTCTGCTATATTTTAGGAAGAGTTTGAGAAGGATAGGTGTTAGCTCTTCTCTAAATGTTGCATAGAATTCTCCTGTGAAGCCATCTGGTCCTGGGCTTTTGTTTGTTGGAAGATTTTTAATCACAGTCTCAATTTCAGTGCTTGTGATTGGTCTGTTTATATTTCTGATTTCTTCCTGGTTCAGTCTCGGAAGGTTGTGCTTTTCTCAGAATTTGTCCATTTCTTCCAGATTTTCCATTTTATTGGCATAGAGTTGCTTGTAGTAATCTCTCATTCTCTTTTTTATTTCTGCAGTGTCAGTTGTTACCTCTCCTTTTACATTTCTAATTCTATTTATTTGAGTGTTCTCCCTTTTTTTCTTGATGAGTCTGGCTACTGGTTTATCAATTATGTTTATCTTCTCAAAGAACCAGCTTTTAGTTTTATTGATCTTTGCTATCGTTTCCTTCATTTCTTTTTCATTTATTTCTGATCTGATCTTTATGATTTCTTTCCTTCTGTTAACTTTGTGGGGTTTTTGCTCTTCTTTCTCTAATTGCTTTAGGTGTAAGGTTAGGTTGTTTATTTGATATGTTTCTTCTTTCCTGAGGTAGGACTGTATTGCTATAAACTTCCCCCTTAGAACTGCTTTTGCTGCATTCCATAGGTTTTGGGTCATAGTTTTTTCATTGTCCTTTGTTTCTAGGTATTTTTTGATTTCCTCTTTGATTTCTTCAGTGATCTCATGGTTGTTAAGTAGTGTATTGTTTAGACTTCACGTGTTTGTATTTTTTACAGATTTTTTCCTGTAATTGATATCTAGTGTCATAGCTTTGTGGTTGGAAAAAGATCCTTGATACGATTTAAATTTTCTTAAATTTACCGACACTTGATTTGTGACCCAAGATATGACCTATCCTCGAGAATGTTCCATGAGCACTTGAGAAGGAAGTGTATTCTGTTGTTTTGGGATGGAATGTCCTATAAATATCAATTAAGTCCATCTTGTTTAATGTATCATTTAAAGCTTGTGTTTCCTTATTTATTTTCATTTTGGATGATCTGTCCATTGGTGAAAGTGGAGTGTTCGAGTCCCCTACTATTATTGTGTTACTGTCGATTTCCCCTTTTATGGTTGGTAGCATTTGCCTTATGTATTGTGTTGCTCCTATATTGGGTGCATAAAGATTTACAATTGTTATATCTTATTCTTGGTTTGATCCCTTGATCATTATGTAATGTCCTTCTTTTTCTCTTGTAATAGTCTTTATGTTAAAGTCTACTTGGTCTGATATGAGAATTGATACTCCAGCTTTCTTTTATTTAACATCTTTATTGGAGTATAATTTCTTTAAAATTGTGTGTTAGTTTCTGCTTTATGACAAAGTGAATCAGTTATACATATAAATGTGTCCCCATATTTCTTTCCTCTTGCACCTCTCTCCCTCTCTCCAGGTTTCTTTTGTTTTCCATTTGCATGGAATATCTTTTTCCATCCCCTCACTTTCCATCTGCATCTGTCCCTAGGTCTGAAGTGGGTCTCTTTTAGACAGCATATATGTGTTTTTGCATCCATTCATCCAGTCTATGACTTTTGGTTGGAGCATTTAATCCATTTACATTTATGGTAATTATCGGTACGTACATTCCTATTACCATTTTCTTAATTGTTTTGGGTTTGTTATTGTAAGTCTTTCCTTTTCTTGTGTTTCCTGCTTAGACAAGTTCCTTTAGCATTTGTTGTAAAGCTGGTTTGGTGGTGCTGAATTCTCTTAGCTTTTGCTTGTCTGTAAAAGTTTTTAATTTCTCTGTCAAATCTGAATGAGATCCTTGCTGGGTAGAGTAATCTTGGTTGTAGGTTTTTCCCTTTAATCACTTTAAATATGTCCTGCCACTCCCTTCTGGTTTGCAGAGTTTCTGCTGAAAGACCAGCTGTTAACCTTATGGGGATTCCCTTGTATGTTATTTGTTGTTTTTCCCTTGCTGCTTTTAATATTTTTCCTTTGAATTTAATTTTTGATAGTTTGATTAATATGTGTCTTGACATGTTTCTCCTTGGATTTATCCTGTATGGGACTCTCCACACTCCTGGACTCAATTAACTACTTCCGTTGCCATATTAGGGAAAATTTCCACTATAATCTCTTCAAATGTTTTCTCAGCCCCTTTCTTTTTCTCTTCTTCTGGGACCCCTATAATTCCAATATTGGTGCATTTAATGTCCCAGAGGTCTCTGAGACTGTCCTCAATACTTTTCATTCTTTTTTCTTTATTCTGCTGTGCAGTAGTTATTTTCACTATTTTATGTTCCAGGTCACTTATCTGTTCTTCAGCCTCAATTATTCTGCTATTGATTCCTTCTAGAGAGTTTTAACTTTCATTTTTTTATGTTGTTCATCATTGTTTGTTTGCTCTTTAGTTCTTTTAGATCCTTGTTAAACGTTTCTTGTATTTTCTCCATTCTATTTCCAAGATTTTGGATCATCTTTACTATTGTTACTCTGAATTATCTTTCAGGTAGACTGCCTATTTCCTCTTTATTTTTTTGGTCTGGTGGGTTTTTACCTTGCTCCTTTATCTGCTGTGTGTTTCTCTGTCTTCTCATTTTGCTTAACTTTCTGTGTTTGGGGTCTCCTTTTTGAAGGCTGCAGGTTCGTAGTTCCCGTTGTTTTTGGTGTCTGCCCCCAGTGGCTAAGGTTGGTTCAGTGGGTTGTGTAGGCCTGGTGGAGGGTACTAGTGCCTGTGTTCTGGTGGATGAGGCTCTATCTTGTCTTTCTGGTTGGCAGGACCGTGTCCCATTGTGTGTTTTGGGGTATCCGTGACATTATTATGATTTTAGGCAGCCTCTCTGCTGATGGGTGGGGTTGTGTTCCTGTCTTGCTAACTGTTTGACATAGGGTGTCCAGCATTGTAGCTTGCTGGTTGTTGAGTGGAGCTGGGTCTTAGCGTTGAGATGGAGATCTCTGGGAGAGCTTTTGCCATTTGATATTACGTGGAGCTGGGAGGTCTCTAGTGGACCAATGTCCTGAACTCAGCTCTCTCACCTCAGAGGCACAGGCCTGACCCCCTGTTAGAGCACCAAGACCCTGTCAGCCAAACAGCTCAGAAAAAAAGTGAAAAAAATGAAAGAAAAAAATAAAATAAAGTTATTAAAATAAAAAATAATTAATAAAATTTTTTAAATTAAAAAGTAATTTAAAAAAAAGAAAGAAGAGAGCAACCAAACCAAAAAACAAATCCACCAATGATAACAAACGCTAAAAACTATACTAAAAGAAAAAAAATGGACGGACAGAACCCTAGGACAAATGGTGAAAGCGAAGCTATTCAGACAAAATCACACAAAGAAGCATACACATCCATACTCAGAAAAAGAGAAAAGGGAAAAAAATTTATGTATCATTGCTCCCAAAGTTCACCACCTCAATTTTGGGATGATTCACTGTCTATTCAGGTATTCCAGAGATGCAGGGTAGATGAAGTTGATTGTGGACATTTAATCCGCTGCTCCTGAGGCTGCTGTGAGAGATTTCCCTTTCTTTTCTTTGTTCGCACAGTTCCTGGGGTTCAGCTTTGGATTTGGCCCCACCTCTGCATATAGGTCTCCTGAGGGAGTCTGTTCTTCGCTCAGACAGGACGGGGTTAAGGAAGCAGCTGATTAGGGGGCTCTGGCTCACTCAGGCTGGGGGGGAGGGAGGGTTACGGAATGCAGGATGAGCCTGCAGCTGCAGAGGCCCGTGTGACATTACAAGAGCCTGAGGTGCTCCGTGTGTCCTCCCAGGGATGTTGCCCCCGGATCACAGGACCCTGGCAGCGGTGGGCTGCACAGGCTCCTGGGAGGGGAGGTGTGAAAAGTGAACTGTGCTTGCACACAGGATTCTTGGTGGCTGCAGCAACAGCCTTAGCATTTCATGCCCGTCTCTCGTGTCCGCGCTGATAGCCGCGGCTCACGCCCATCTCTGGAGCTCATTTAGGTGGTGCTCTGAATCCCCTATCCTCGCGCACCCTGAAACAATGGTCTCTTGCCTCTTAGGCAGGTCCATACTTTTCCCCAGACTCCCTCCCAGCTAGCTGTGGTGCACTAGCCCCCTTCAGGCTGTGTTCACGCAGCCAACTGCAGTCCTCTCCCTGGGATCTCAACTCCAAAGAAGCCAGAGCCTCAGGTCCCAGCCCCCAACCATGCCGGCAGGTGAGCAGACAAGCCTCTCAGGCTGGTGGGTGCTGGTTGGCACCAATCCTCTGTGCAGGAACCTCTCTGCTTTGCTCTCTGCACCCCTGTTGCTGCACTCTCCTCCATGGCTCCAAAGCTTCCCCCCACCCCCATCTCTGCCAGTGAAGGGGCTCCCTAATGTGTGGAAGCTTTTCCTCCTTCACAGCTCCCTCCCAGAGGTGCAGGTCCCATCCCTATTCTTTTGTCTCTGTTTTTTCTTTTTTCTTTTGCCCTACCCACGTATGTGGGGAGTTTCTTGCCTTTTGGGAAGTCTGAGGTCTTCTGCCAGTGTTCAGTAGGTGTTCTGTAGGAGTTGTTCCACATGTAGATGTATTTCTGATGTATTTGTGGGGAGGAAGGTGATCTCCACTTCTTACTCCTCTGCCATCTTGAAGGTCTCCCCCTGTATGTGGAATCTTAAGAAATGATACAAATGAACTTATTTACAAAAAAGAAAGAGACTTACAGAGTTAGAGAATGAATTTATGGTTACCAGGGGGAAGGGTGTGGGGGGGGAGATAGTTAGGGAGTTTGGGATTGACATGTACACACTGCTATATTTAAAATGGATAACCAACAAGGACCTACTGTATAGCACATGGAACTCTGCTCAGTATTATGCAACAACCTAAATGGGAAAAGAATTTGTAAAAGAATAGACTCATGTATATATATGACTGAATCAGTTTGCTCTACACCTGAAACTAACACAACATTGTTAATCAACTGTAGTCCAATATAAAATGTTTAAAAAATTACAATAAATTTTAATATACTTCTAAAAAATAAACAAATAAAAGTTGGGTGAAGAAAATAAATCAAGGAGGGAGTGATCAAGTGCATCACATGCTACCGATAGGTCAAGTAAGATGAGGACTGAGAAATGACCACATGATTTAGCACATTTTTTAAATGGATGAAAGGAAGTCTTCAGACAGAGGGAATAGTGCAACTGTGTGAGAATGCACAGTGATTTCAGGCAACTGCAAATAATTCAAGATAACTAAAGTTTAGGGATATAGCAGAAACGAGAGAGCAGCACTGCTGGGTGGATACACACAGGCTAGATCACAATGTCATGCTAAAAATTTTGGATTTATGCTAAAGGCTATGAGAATCCACAGGAAAACTTTAAGTTGGGGAGTAACAGAGCCAAGTATTTAAAAAATCAATCTGAGACCAGTATGAAAAATGGAGAACAAATCTGAAGGCAAGGAAACCGGTTAACAGGCTGTTACTATAGTCCAGGGAGAAACTAAAGGCAGTGACAGTGGGGATCAAAATGAGAGGATGGGTCAGACAGTTAGGAAGTTGTAGGACTTTGTGACAATTTTGAAATGCAGGAAGGAGATATTAGAGGGAGGAAGGAGTCAAGGATGACTTGGGTTCTGGTTTGGACAAGTGGGTAGGGGTAACCATTCACAGAGGGAACACTGGAGAAAGAGTAAGTTTGGCAGTAAAAAAAATCACGCACAAAGGAATGCAGAAGACCACGTGGTATCTTGGAATTATACAGTATGTCACATATACTTTCTCATTCAATCCTGTTAGTTAGGGAGATGAGAAACAGGTTTGTAGAGATTAAATAATTTACCCAAGTTTACACAGCCAGGATGTGAGAGTGTAGACTAGAACTCAAGCTCATTGCTCTTCCACTTCTTCAAAGCTACTGTGCCAAAGATTTTGAGGCAAGGAGGAAGAGCACTTAAAAAAATGAGTGAAGATGAGCAAGCGGAGAAAGAAGGGGACTCTCAGCATTTGAGGGCAGTTTTCCCAAATATCTTTTTCTTTAAGTCTGCCTGGATGGAAGATAGAGACAATAAAAATGTTGATCAGCAACATATTTGGCTTATTAAATTGAATGGTATGTTATATAAAGTAGGGGAGATAACAACTTGGTAGTTTTTCCACACCTCTCAGTGTCTTCTTGGCTTATCTTAATCATCCTAAGTTTGTCCCCAATAACTATCGATGAACACAGGAATAGTGCTGAACGGTCCAGGCTCTAGTAGTTCTCACAGTCTAGTGAGGGAGATAGACACATAATTATAATAGAGGGTAACCATAAAATCTAGGAAGAGAATTTAAAAATAAACTATTTTGGAATAATTTCAGATTCACAGAAGAGTTGTTGCAAAGGTAACAGAGAACTATTGGATAACAGTAACCCAGTTTCAGTTTCTCCTAATGTTATCATTTTACACTACATTTATCAAAACTAAGAAACCAACATTTGTACATTACTATTAACTAAACCCTAGACTTTGGATTTCACCAGTTTTTCATTTATGTCATTTTTCTGTTCTAGGATCCAATCTGGTGTCCCCCATTGCATTTTCACTTGTCATGATTCCTTAGCTTCCTCTGATCTATGGTAGTTTCTCAGTCTTTCCTAGTTTTTCTGGAAACATAGATATTTTAAAACATTACATATAATATACAGCATATTACATATACATATATTTTACAGATTGAACCCTCTTGATTACCTTTGCTGGGACATGCTAAAGGCACAAGCTTATTCAGTGAAAATCAGAGATGTAAAACATCTGAGGCAATGCATCAGATACCTTGTGCAAAGATTGCTACATATGCGCTGTATTAATGCACTGTGTTCATGACAATTTTGCACAGTGCATTGAACTATGCATTGCCAATGGGGAATAAACATTGAACATATCATGCATTGTAATGTAATTATTATATGTATTTACCCATGTCTCTGAATTTTATTGCAACCCTGTACAAAGTAGTAATTTGTAAATTTAACATCATCCAAATAAAAATATCAACAGAGTTAATTTTTTAATTGGGCAAGCTAATTATAAGTTCACATAGAAAAATAAATAAGCAAAAATAACCAGGAAATCCTGGAAAAGAAGAATAGTGACAGGTAGCCCTACCAGATATTAAAATATTTTAAAGTTTCAATAATTATAAACAAAGGGTATGGCCACATAAATAGACATACAGACCAATTTAAAAAAAATGAAAGTTCATAAGTAGAAACAAATAAATATTGAAATTTAGGATCTGATATAGACGACATTTTAAATTAATGGAGAAAAGATAGACTATTTGGTAAATAGTTGGGACAACCAGTAGCCATCTGAAATAATAAAATAGTTCCATACTTAAGGCTGTACACCAGGATAAACTACAAATGAAAAAATGATTTGAATGTACAAAGGAAAATAATAAAAGAGCACTAGAAGAAAAGTTGGGAGAATTACTCTATAACATTGGAGTTTTGGGGAAAGCCTTTCTAACTATGATTCAAGATCCAAATGCCATAGAAGATGCCATCACATTCCATAAAAGACCAACACCCCAACAGAATATGGGCAAAACTCATGAAAAAATAACAGAAAAGAAAATATAAATAGCCCTCAAAGATTCTTGTCCTCTAGATGACATGATACTATACATAGAGAATCCTAAAGATGCTACCACAAAACTACTAGAGCTAATCAATGAATTTGGTAAAGTAGCAGGATACAAAATTAATGCACAGAAATCTCTGGCATTCCTATACACTAATGATGAAAAATCTGAAAGAGAAATTAAGGAAACACTCCCATTTATCACTGCAACAAAAAGAATAAAATATCTAGGAATAAACCTACCTAAGGAGACAAAAGACCTGTATGCAGAAAACTATAAGAGACTGATGAAAGAAATTAAAGATGATACAAATAGATGGAGAGATATACCATGTTCTTGGATTGGAAGAATCAACATTGTGAAAATGACTCTACTACCCAAAGCAATCTATAGATTCAATGCAATCCCTATCAAACTACCACTGGCATTTTTCACAGAACTAGAACAAAAAATTTCACAATTTGTATGGAAACACAAAAGACCCTGAATAGTCAAAGCAATCTTGAGAAAGAAAAACGGAGCTGGAGGAATCAGGCTCCCTGACTTCAGACAATACTACAAAGCTACAGTAATCAAGACATTATGGTATTGGCACAGAAACAGAAATATAGATAAATGGAACAGGATAGAAAACCCAGAGATATACCCACGTACATATGGTCACCTTATTTTTGATAAAGGAGGCCAGAATATACAATGGAGAAAAGACAGCCTCTTCAATAAGTGGTGTTGGGAAAACTGGACAGCTACATGTAAAAGAATGAAATTAGAACACTCCCTAACACCATACACAAAAATAAACTCAAAATGGATTAAAGACCTAAATATAAGGCCAGACACTATAAAACTCTTAGAGGAAAACCTAGGCAGAACACTCTATGACGTAAGTCACAGCAAGATCCTTTTTGACCCAGCTCCTAGAGAAATGGAAATAAAAACAAAAATAAACAAATGGGACCTAATGAAACTTCAAAGCTTTTGCACAGCGAAGGAAACCATAAACAAGACTAAAAGACAACCCTCAGAATGGGAGAAAATATTTTCAAATGAAGCAACTGACAAAGGATTAATCTCCAAAATTTACAAGTAGCTCATGCAGCTCAATATCAAAAACACAAACAACCCAATCCAAAAATGGGCAGAAGGCCTAAATAGACATTTCTCCAGAGAAGATATACAGATTGCCAACAAACACATGAAAGGATGCTCAACATCACTAATCATTAGAAAAATGGAAATCAAAAGTACAATGAGGGCTTCCCTGGTGGCGCAGGGGTTGAGAGTCCGCCTGCCGATGCAGGGGACACAGGTTCGTGCCCCGGTCCAGGAAGATCCCACATGCCGCGGAGCGACTGGGCCCGTGAGCCATGGCCGCTGAGCCTGTGCGTCTGGAGCCTGTGCTCCGCAGTGGGAGAGGTCACAACAGTGAGAGGCCCATGAAACGCAAAAAAAAAAAAAAAAAAAAAAGTACAATGAGGTATCACCTCACACCAGTCAGAATGGCCAGCATCAAAATATCTACAAACAATAAATGCTGGAGAGGGTGTGGAGAAAAGGGAACCCTCTTGCACTGTTGGTGGGAATGTAAATTGATACAGTAACTATGGAGAACAGTGTGGAGGTTCCCTAAAAAACTAAAAATAGAACTACCATGCGACGCAGCAGTCCCACTACTGGGCGTATACCCTGAGAAAACCATAATTCAAAAAGAGTCATGTGTCACAATGTTCATTGCAGCTCTATTTACAATAGCCAGGACGTGGAAGCAACCTAAGTGTCATCAACAGATGAATGGATAAAGAAGATGTGGCACATATATACAATGGAATATTACTCAGCCATAAAAAAACAGAATTGAGTTACTTGTAGTGAGGTGGATGGACCTAGAGACTGTCATACAGCATGAAGTAAGTCAGAAAGAGAAAAATAAATACCGTATGCCAACACATACATATGGAATCTAAAAAAAAATGGTTCTGAAGAACTTAGGGGCAGGACAGTAATAAAGATGCAGACTTGAAGACACAGGAAGGGGGACGGGTAAGCTGGGACAAAGTGAGAGAGTGGCATGGATTTATATGTACTACCAAATGTAAAACAGATAGGTAGTGGGAAGCAGCTGCATAGCACAGGGAGATCAGCTCGGTGTTTTGTGACCACCTAGAGGGGTGGGATAGGAAGGTTGGGAGGGAGGGAGTTGCAAGAGGGAAGAGATACGGGGACATATGTTTATGTATAACTGATTCACTTTGTTATAAAGCAGAAAGTGACACACCATGGTAAAGCAATTATACTCCAATAAAGATGTTAAAGAAAAAAGAAGATTCTTGTTCTCTCTTACATAAGAAAAATGCCAAATATAACTACTAAGATTTGTAACCACCCCCAAAATTGATAACACACTTTTTTTTTTTTTTTGCGGTATGCGGGCCTCTCACTGTTGTGGCCTCTCCCGTTGAGGAGCACAGGCTCCAGACACGCAGGCTCAGCGGCCATGGCTTATGGGCCCAGCCACTCTGTGGTATGTGGGATCTTCCCGGACCAGGGCATGAACCCGTGTCCCCTGCATCGGTATTCGGACTCTCAACCACTGCGCCACCAGGGAAGCCCGATAACACACTTTATTAGCAAGGCTGTGGGAAATTATACACTCTCATACATTCCTGGTGGGAATGCAAATTGATACTACCCTGATAAAGGGCTCTTTGGCTATATCTATTGAAACAAAAAATACATTTTTCATTGAATGAGCAATCCAACTTCCGGGTGCTTACCAATATACCTGAACATCTATAAAATAAAATATGTACAAGATTATTAATTTCAACTTTAGCATATAGCAAAAGATTGGAAACAATCCAAGTATCTATCAACAGGGTACTGATTAGATAAATTAAGGATCAATCACACAATAGGATATTATGACATATAAATGAATGAGGAAGATCTACTTGTATTGATATGGAAAGATATCCAAGTGAAGAAAAATAAAGGTGCCAATCAGAATGTGTAGTATTCTATACTATGTAAGAAGGAGATAAAATAGAGTATATATTCATAGTTACATAAAGAAACTCTGGAAAGTATGTATTTATTGAGATTAACTGATTGGAGCAATAGGGTGAATGGGAAAGATGGGAGAGGAGTAGGAGCAAGACTTTTCACAATATACCCTTTATTGCTTCAGTTTTGAATCATATGAGTGTATTACCTATTCAAGAAAAGGTAAACTACAAATAAAGATAAATATAAAACTCCAGGTTAGAATAACAAGATGAGAAAAGGGTTGTTCAATGAGTCAGTAAAGCATGCTACAAACTTTGTTGTGTTTCAAAAAATAACAGAAATACTGAATCATTTTAGGTATGTTAAAACATTTTATAGTTAAGTGTACATATTAAAAATTAAGGGCAGCCACTAAAGGAATATAAATGCAAACTATAGTTTCTAAGCCATCACAGGAAACAAAAGGGGATATAGACAAATTTATCAATTCAAGAGAAGGAAAAAATGTCAGAAAGCGTGGTAAAAAGAAAGTACAAAACAAAATGGTGAAAACAACTCTCCAAATGTGGCAATCATAATACACTTAAACAGGTGGAATTAATCAATTAAAAGGAAGATTTTCAGAATGAATAAGAGACATGCACAAGGTTATTTCTTGCAGCGTTATTTATAATAGGAAAAGGCTAGAAACAATCCAAATGTTCCATCAATAAAGGTCTGGTACATCCACAATATGAAGTACTCTATTGCTTTGAAAAGGAATTAAGAATATATATACTCTGATGGAGTGATCTACAGGACTTAATATTCATTAAAAAAAAAAAGCAAGGTGGAGGGGCTTCCCTGGTGGCAGTGGTTGAGAATCTGCCTGCTAATGCAGGGGACAAGCCCTGGTCTGGGAGGATCCCACATGCCACGGAGCAACTAGGCCCGTGAGCCACAACTACTGAGCCTGCGCGTCTGGAGCCTGTGCTCCGCAACAAGAGAGGCCGCGATAGTGAGAGGCCCGCGCACCATGATGAAGAGTGGCCCCTGCTTGCCACAACTACAGAAAGCCCTCGCACAGAAACGAAGACCCAACACAGCAAAAATTAATTAATTAATTAATTCCTACCCCCAACATCTTTAAAAAAAAAAAAAAGCAAGGTGGAAAAAAGTGTGAATATGACACCACCCACATAAGAAGGGAAGAGATAGAAATACCTATATACATATTTGTTTCTATAGGGAGTATGAAGGAATAGCATAAAGAGACAGGGATTAAAAACTAGACTTCTTTGAGTATACTTTGTTCCATAGATTTGACTTTGAAACCATGTAAATATATTACAAAATTGTGAAACTATTTTTTTAAAAAGCAATCCCTAAAAATCAAAAGCAAAATGAAACAAATGAATCTGTGTATCCAGATGGTGACATAATAACACAGAAAGTGACTTTAAAACACAGCAACATTAATGTATATCCCTAACAGGATACATCTTAAGGTAAGGACAAAAAATCTATAAAAGAATCTTAAACTCTTTGTAAGTAACCATATTTTTGGTGGTATGGTGTTGGTATTGTTATTCTGAAACTGTTGTCTCTATATTATGGAATAAAGCAAATTAGTGATTATGTTGTTATTTTGAGAATCAGGATATTTGTTGTGGGAGAAAGGAGATATAGATTGTTGAGGTGAAGTAAAAATCCTATACTGTAGCCCTGAATTTAAATTGGAAGGATCACGATGCCCAGGGCCCAGATTTTTATTTCAAAATACCATTTCACACTAAAAAGAACCAGGACTCCTGAGAGAAATGGCTGATTTCTAGTCTGAGGTAGGAAACATACAAGTAGAACCTTCAATATCTTGCTTTCTCAGAAAACAAGGAGGTTATCACAGACCACTAGGGTTGTGTCAAAAGGACACAGGGGCCAGAGTGTAGGGACCAAAGATGGGACAATCTGAGCTCAGTAAGGAGAATAACTGTAATAGACTGAAATATATCAAATGTTTAAATCCATATGTTTATGATAATACTAAAAAAAGGTCACATTTGAAAAATGATAGATAATTAACTCATTATTTTGCAAGTCAATAAATAAAGGCATTTAACCTGCCTTTCCTATGTGAACTGTACCACTAGGTACAAAATAGTAGAGGAGGGGAAGTTTCTTTTTATAAAAGAATTTCAGCTAATAAATGAATATGGAATGATAGAATATCACTATTTTGCAACTCTTAATGAATAAGTGGATCTTACCATTGAGAGACAACCAGACATTATGTGCCTCCTGATGGGAGAACTCCATATGAGCAGTCTAGCCAAGAAAACTGAACCTGAATCTGATTAAGCCTTTAAAGTGAAACACCAATCTGTAGGAAATACAGAAGACAGAGAATATGTTAATACCATGGGAATGGAATCAGGAAAGTCCAGCTGGGGAAACCCTACAAGACAAACAATCAGATTTCTTCAACAAATTGCAAGGAAAAAAGGAGAGATAAGAGGGAAAACCTATGGCTTAAAAGAGACTTAAAAACCTTATGAGACATATAAACCAAACGCAATGCCTTGACCTTGTTTGTAGCTTGATTCTCTCTCTCTCTCCTTCACGCGCGCACACACACACACACACACACAAAACACACACTCATTTCTGAAACAGTTGAGCAATTTGAACAAAGAAAGCATATTTGATGATATTAAGGAGTTGTACTTTTAGGAATAATAATGGTAGTGTGGTTATATTTAATAAGGCCTTCTTATCTTTTATAAGTATTAATATATAATATTTATGGATGAAAGGATATGAAGTCTGAGATTTACTTCAGAATAATATGGGAGGAAGAGAAGATGGGAGTATAAATGACAGAAACGAGATTAGCTATTAGCTGATAATTGTTGAAAATAGGTGGTGGGGCTTATTGTATTATACATTTTCTTTTTTTATAATAAAATATTTTAAAAATTTGTCCATTTATTGGGTCACAGAGGTATACAAAAATAAAGATATAATCAATCAATAAAGCTAAGAACAGGCTCTGGGAAAAGAGTAATAAAGGAGACAAACTTCTGGGCAGATTCATCAAATAAAAGAGAGAAGACACAAATAAAGTATGTCAGGAGTACAAAGGTGGCCATGATTCAGATTCAGAAAAGTCAAAAGCAAAGTTTTGCACAACTTTCTACTAATAAAGTTTGACCCCCAAAAGATATTTGGCAGGATCTGGGGAGTGGTTGTCACAACCTAGGTGATGGTATGGGGCAGGGGACGTGGGGGGGAGTGCTACTGACATCTAAAATGCACAAGACAGCCCCCACAACCAAGAATCATCCAGCCCCAAATGTCAGTAGTGCCAAGATTAAGAAACTCTGACTTGGATTAAATTGGCAAGCTTCTAGGAAAGTATTATTATCAACAATGACCCAAAAAGAAATTGAAATCATTTTCATAAAGCCACCTGTTTCCAAAATCCACCAGGTCAGCAAGTTCTGCCCGATGAGTTCTACCAAGACTTCAAGGAACACATGCTTTTCTTTTCACATAGACAGTTTTAGGAAATAGAAAAAGATGGGAAACTACCAAACTCATTTCACAAGCAAGCATAACCTTGTTACTGAAACCAAACAAGGACAGCATAAAAATAAAAGATTATAGGCCAATATAATTTAAAAACAATGATGCAAAAATTCTAAAAATATATTAGTAAATTGAATCTAGTGCATATTAAAAGAATAGTTTATCATGACCAAGTGATATGAATGAAAATATGGATAAAAATATGGATCATCAAAAGGAAACCTATTGATGTAATTCACACATTAACCAAGTAGAGGAATAAACTATATGACTTTTTCAATACATGCAAGAAAAGCATCCAATAAAATTCAACATTTATTCATAATAATATTAATGATAAAGTTCTAGGAAACCAAGGAGAGAAAGAAATTATTTTAAAGTGATAAATGGTAACTTCCAGAAACCTACTGCAGACATATTTAATAGTGAAACATTAGAATCAGTCTGTTAAAGTCTGGAACAAGAAATGATAACCACTATACCCACTACAAGAGTTACAAAGATTTGAAAGGTAAAGACACAACTGTTACTATTTGCAAATGATATGACTGTCTATTTAGAAAATCCAAAACCATCACCTTTAAGCCAGTACATCTAGTGAGCTAACATAGAGACTGGATATAAGATAAACATACAAAATCATTTTCCTATACATGATAATAACCAATTAACGTATAACAGGGGAAAATGTTAATAGCAACAAAAACTAAAAAGTACCAAAAAATAAGCTTAATAAAAAGTACAACTCTTTCATGGAAAAAACTATAAAGTTTACTGAAAGAAATAAGAGAAGGTCTGAATAAATAAATAGACATTGTAGATAGGAAAGCTAAATATTCTCAATATATCTATTCTCCTCAAATGAATCCATAAATTCAGTGCAATCACAATAAAAATTGGGATTTTCCTTAGAACCTGACCAGATAATTCTAAAGTTCTTATGGAAGATTAAAGCTCAAGAATAGCCAAGGCAGTTCAACAATGGTGAAGGAATAGAAAAATAGATTAATGGAACAGACTAGTGATCCAGAAACAGACCCATGGGTACTTGACGTAGCATTTCAAATCAATGGGAAAAGAATATTCATGAAGTGGTGTTAATGCAATTAGCACTAACATTTAGGAAAACATTGTTAAATTTCTATCTAAACCCATTAATAAAAATAAATTATAGAGGAATTAAGAGCATTATGGATAAAAAGCAAAACAATAAAATTAATACAAAAAATAATGTGTTGATGATCTTGAGGGCAGGAAGGCTTTATCAATTTCTTAGGGCTGCCATAACAAATTACCACAAACTGGGTGGTTTAAAACAACAGAAATTTATTCTCTCACAATCTGGAAGCCAGAAGTCCAATATCAAGGTGTCAGCAAGGTTAGTTCCTTCTGGAGGCTCTGAGGGAGAAGCTAGTCCATGTTTTTCTCCTGGCTTCTTGTGGCTGTGGGCAATCCTTGGCGTTCCTTGGTTTGTAAATGCATCACTTCCATCTCTGCCTCTGTCTTCACATGGCTTTCTCCTCCCTATGTGTCTCCTTTTCTTAGAAGGACACGTATCACTGGATTTAGGGCTCAGTAGGAAAATCCAGCATGATCTCATCTCCAGATCCTTAATTACATCTGCACAGGCCCTGTTCCCAAATAAGGTCTCATTCACAAGTTCTGGGTAAACATATCTTTTGTTGGGCCAACATGCAACCTACTACATAGGCCTTCTAAAATAAGACAAAAAGGAAGACTCATAAATTTGACTTCATTAAAAACTATATGAATGAAAAGACACCATAAATAATGTTAATAGAAAACCACTTATGGGAAAACGTTCATTATCTCTTTTGGATTTCTTTTTTTTTTTTAAGTTAAATTACAGATTATGTAGTTTTTTAAAAAATCCTATAAATCAATAAGGAAAACAGTCCAATAGAGAAATGACTAAGTATATAAAGTTGTTACCCAGAAGAAATAAAATAAAATAAACAAATATTACATAAATTAAATAAGATAAACATAAAAAGATGCTCAATGACATTAGTATTCAGATAAATTAGGCTTAAGGTAAGATACCATTTTTGTACCCATCAGATTGCTCAAAATTAAGGTTTAATAATATCATGTATTGGTAAGGATGGGGAAAATGGAGACTTTCATATACTACTGGTTGGTGCAGATAATTTAAATGTGTTTTTGGATATATCAAAAATTTAAATGCGTATTTCCAAAACACCTGTTTGCATTCACAAGCAGACATACATGTATGTTCACTGAAGTATTTTCAAGAGTTCTAACCTGGAAACAAAGTGAATGTTCATCAACAGAGGAATGCCTACATAAACCACAGTATATGAAGTAGATCTCTATGTAATAACATGACTAGATCTTCATGACATAATTTTGGATGAATAAGGCACTCTGCACAACAGTAGGTACAGCATAATATTGTTTGCATTAAAAGAATACGCAGAAAACAACAATATTTTATATGTATTGCTGTGTGTGTGTGTGTGTGTGTGTGTGTGTGTGTGTGTAAATTCATAGGGAAAAATCTGGAAGGATACAAACCAATCCTGTAACAGTGGTTACCTTTGGGGAGGGAGATAAAGGAGACTGTGATTATGGGTGACAGACATGGGGAACTTTAACCTTATCTATAATATTTAAATTATTTTCATAAAGAATGTGTTTATATATTACTTATACAATTTTTAAAAAATTTAAAGAGAGTGAATGGGAAACAACAGAAAGGAGACAGTGTGTGAACTCTTTTTTCAAGAAATGTAATAATAAAAGATTTATTATTAATAGTGAGAGAATAGCTAAGCAAACTGGAACATCTCCTAGAAGGAAGATTAATGTAGACATTAACATAAAATGCAAAACCATGGAAAACATTTATAAAATGTGAAGTTTAAAAAATTTTGGATTTTTGAAAATTAGTATGATTAAAACTTCCAGGTAATATAAGGGAGCAACAATAAAATATTCCCAGGAACTTGGAAATAAAATGTTATTCAAGAGTTAAACTATAAAATTAATGTATGGTGAATCAAATGGAAAAATCACCTTCAAGAAATATAATGGCTTCCAGACAAGCAAGATTTGACTATAATTTGGGTGGATAGTTTTGACATATCTAAAGCAAGAATGTGTCAGTGAACCATGGAAGCGTAGAAAAAGGAGACAGTGAAGTCCACATAGAGCAGACTTGTTAGTTACTTAATCTTAGGGCGCCTTAGCTTCTCCATCTCTAAAGCGTGGTTAATCATAGTATTTACTTCATAGGGTTATCGTATAAAACAAAATAGCACTTGGTAAGGATGGAGGCTTACACTTTATTAAAGGAAGGGAATGTGGTGGTCAGGCCACTATACTCCAATATAAAATAAACTGTTACTGTTCTATTTCTCATCAACAACCAGCATCCTGGTTTTCACACATCAGTCTCTCATGAGTTAATCAGTATGAGTCAGCCTCCTGAGACTGACCAGTTCAGGGACACTGAGGAGATCAAGTTTCTGAGATGGAAAGGTCCAGCCTGGACTGAGGTTGAAAGCACCAAGGTAATGCCATCCAACAAGGCATCTTGGTAGCCAGCCAGTTAACCTTCCTTGGTGACACACTACCTTTGGCTTTTCTAATCTATTCATACTTCTGAATAACTTGCCAGGGAAGGTGGTCTATGCAGAAGGAATAAAAAGACTAGAAAAAATAAGCTAAAATATTAACAAGTGGTTGTTTGTGAGAAGGAATTATGGGTGATTTGCTCTACTTTTCTATACTTTCCAAGTTTTCTTTAGTGAGCATATATTACTTTAATATTTTAAAAACATCTTTAAAGGATGATGAGGTGAAGAAAAAGAGAAGGCAGTAGCTTCAAGGGGCCAAGGGTAGAGTTAGGATCAGAGTAGGAGCAGGCAAGCACTCTTTCTTCCAAAATGAAGTAGCTTTCCCTGGAAAGACTTTTTCTCCCCATGTGTACCTGGGCCTTTAAGTAGCTTGTTATTTGCCAGTCATGGCATTTGCATAACCAGTGAATGCGATGGAAACCATTTGCTTGAGAATTCTAAATGTATCTCTGTATCTAACTATATCGCTGGCTGGCCGTTGAACCCAAAAGTCCCAGATCTGAGTTCTTGAGCATTCCCTCCCTCTTTCTTCATCATCATTACCAAATATTTGCTAGTCACCTCCTAGGTGCCTGACTTTATGCTAATTTAGGCGGGGGTGAGTGTGGGTTGGAACGGAGGGAGCTTACGAGGAGAGACTATACTCCAATATAAAATAAAAATTAAATTGAAAAAAAGATAAACGAAAATGCAAAATCACTGTGGCCTAGGTGAGGTGGCTAGGGAAGGCTTAGAATCACAGATTTTCCGAGTTGGACCTGAAAGGTCAATCGGTCTAGTTCTCTTACCCCGCGATTCAGAGAGCAGGTGGTACTCAAACCTTGACTTGAAAGACGTGCAGGGTTTGGATCGACTGAGATCAAGATGTGGGGGTTGGGGCAGTAAACAAAGGGAGCAAAGGCCCTGGGGCCAGGACACCTAGCGGGGTGTGGTCCGATTACCCTGCGGCCAGTGATCAGCTTTACCTACAGGTTTCCTTTCTAGCTTCCCTTTCTGCCTTTATTTTCAGCTGAGTCTTTGTTGCCTCAGTCTTGTGACCTACGTACGCACGAGGGAGCCTTCCAAAGCCGTTATACAATCTCCTCCAGCTCCTCTCCGGCCAAGGCTGCCCTGAGCACCGCTCCCTCCCAGCCCAGTTCCCGCTTGGGGCACTCGCTTCCTCAAAGCACACCACTGCCCTCCTTCCCAAGCGCGCCGATTCGCCACTTTCTGAGGAATAAAGTATTTACCTTAGGGAGTTGTTTCTTGTTTGGTTTGGATCGGAGTAAGGAGTTGAATCTGAGCTTTGAGTCAAAAGGATAAAATACAATAAAGACCCGGAAATTCCAATTCTTTAGACCTTGAATGCAAACGATCGTTCTTTCCTTTTAGGTTTGAAGTTACCATAAGTTCCTAAAACTAGTCCGGCAGAAGAAACAGCCTCCCTAACATCCTGTGTCCACAGCAAGTGTGGACAACTGAAATAGTCATTTGAGGTGTTTCGAAAATAACCCCCTGATAGCACATTGCCTACGGTGACACATTCTCGTCCCCGGGGCGGGCTGGGTCGCCGGGGGCGGGGCGAGTCCCCAGGCGCCGAGCGCAGCTGCTGGGACACCGGGCGTCAGCCCCGCCTCCGGCTTGCGTCTCGTGGTAGGTGGAGGCGGCCCCGCGGCCTGTGACCTGCAGCTGCCCGCGGCCACGCTGGAGGCTGCGGGCCGCGGTTGTCTTCAGTCTCTGGGAGTGGAGCAGAGGATGCAGGAGGCACCCGCGGAGACCCGACGGGCTTAAGAGAGACGGCGAGCGGCGCCAGAGGCACTCCAGCTGGGCTCTAGAGCGCGGGAGGCTCGGGCGCGCGCGGGGCTGTGGTGGCCGCGGAGGCCGCCTTGGCCGGGACAGCCGGCCCCAGGCCCGAGCGGTGGTAGGACTGTGCCCGGGCCTGGTACTCGGGCTTCCCACAGCGAGGGTGGGGCTGCGTTGGAGCCTCCTTTCTTGGAAAATCGTGGGCCCCTGTGGTACTGCGGCCGTCTCTCTGAGGGGATTGGAAACGGAGCGCGATGAGGAGCCGGAGTAACTCGGGGGTCCGGCTTGACGGCTATGCTAGGCTGGTGCATCAGACCATACTGTGCCATCAGGTAAGTGATGGGGTGTCGCTTGTGATCACCGAGGATGCGCAGTGTGATAACCTGGACGGAGACCCTGGGTGAACCTGTGTGTGTGTGTGAGGGGGGTGTATTGCAGGTTCTCCCACCCCCTAGCTGGGGAGGCCGTAAAGGACCCTGAAGAAAGGTGTTGGGCCAGGAACAGAACCAGAGTCAGGCACCATTAGCCACGAGTCCTGAGTCAGAGCTTCTGAGTCCCCCCTCCCAACCCTCCGCGTCCCCCAAACCACTGCTGGGTTCCTGGGGCTGGAGTTGTAAGATGTGTCGAAGCTTGTTTATCGACACCGCCCCCGGCCCCCTCCGCAGGCTTGGGAGTCGTTTCCTTCCCCTCCTCTGAAGGAAAAAGAGGTAGAACTTTTAGCCATCTTAAGACTAGACTGTTGTGAAGATCTGAAGTACCGTGTATATACTCTTCATTATAGTTTTTCTAATCTTTTAATGCTGATTTTTCGTTGGTAGTTCATTCTTTCTAAAACACCTCCTTTCTTTTAAGAATTCCCACATTTCAGACTTGTAAGGCTTCAGCCAGCTCTTTCCCTTTATTCAAGATAGCATTTGCTTGCACTTGGTCAGAAGAGGAGATTTTAAAACTCAGGAGTGGGGACATAGAAGAAAGACCAAAGTCCCTCAGTACCCATTTGATAGATTCTGTTTCCTCATATTAACACCCTATGGTTACCTGCCTGTCCCCTTTTTCTTGTCCTTACAGAATCCAGTGACTGGCTTGCTTCCAGCCAGCTATGATCAGAAAGATGCCTGGGTCCGGGATAATGTGTACAGCATCTTGGCTGTGTGGGGTTTGGGGCTGGCCTATCGGAAGAATGCAGACCGGGATGAGGATAAGGCAAAGGCCTATGAACTGGAGCAGGTACTCAATAAAAATACAAAGAGCTCCGGAACTGGGAGGAGGAGGAAGGAAATGTAGTCCACAGGAGCTAAGACAGATGTTTTGCCTCTCACTCTTTCTTCACCTTGCTGAAATTGCATTCCATAAAGCTTTCCTGTATTGTACGGAGTTTTTTTTTTTTTTGCAGTGGAAACATGAAACTTGCTGATTCAGGGGGAGAGGACACAGTCTGTTCTGTTACAGTGGAAAATCCTATCCTCAGATCTTTGCTAAAATTTGTAATCCTTTTTCCAAGTAAATGTATTTTGTAGTCTCCAGCATATTTATTCTAATTGAGAAGAATTTTCGGCGGCAGGTATCTACTATTTTACTTCTTTTTTGAAAATGATAGGTGGTATTTATATGAGGGTAACTGATATAAATTAGCAGACTTTCCCAACTAGACACAAGTAAAAGACATTATTTGTTGATTTTTATACCTAGGCCACTGTTTCAGAGTCTGTTGTGTGTCCTCCCCCTGCCCCATACCCACCCTCACCCCTTGGGGCAAAATAAGGTCAGAGTCAACAGATGCCTTTAAGCCAACTTTTAAGGCCCTCCCCTCAGTAAAGAAGTATCCTCTATAGAACTGTTTAGACACAGGATGTACGTCCTCTTGAATGACCAAGAAATTAATATTCTGGGCTACATGAGACTCTTAATGTTAAGGTACTCTGCCGTCAGTTGTAAGGTGTATGTGAATTCTTTTACATTAGTGGAAAAGATTCTCTCCACACCAGCCATTTTCTCAAGTGGTCTCCCTCAGCTTAGGCAATCTGAGCTCCAGTCTTCATCTATAAATCAGAATATTGAGATTTGGTTATTTTTAAGGGCACCAACATATTGTGGGGTTATAGTCCTTGGCAGCAGGAAAGTTTCACTGTGTTGTCCTCTGCAACAGCAGGTGTTTCTTATTCCCTCAAGCCATAATTAAGAGGTACTTAGGTCCACCAGAAAAAAATTGTTGGAGTGTTTGCTCTAGCCCAGGAAGTACAGATCATAACCATTGTGACATACATAACCATTGTGAGAATTTGGAAAATATAGAGGAGTGTTAAAAAAAATCACTGTAATCTTACTCCCCTCCCTTATCCTATGTCCTACTCTAATGTTTTGCTATTTTGATCTCAGTATTTTGTTTGTCTTGTTTTGGTAGAAATTGATATTGGTGGAACAATACCCAAGATTTTATACCCAGTATGATTTGACAAATTTCTTTTTCAACACTGTTAGAAGAAATCTGTGTCTCCTTGTTGATCAGTCATTCTGCAGAGTTGACATTTTTCCTTATGTGGCCCAGGAAGAAAGAATGTAACAGAGGAAGAGGGGAAAAATGAACAGAAAATTGTTCATTCTAAAATTCTAATGTTTCATTAAATAATTTTTCACACAGCACAAAAATATTTTCCATACCACCTCAGTAATAACCTTGGGATGTCTCAAAAACATTATGGCAATAGGAAACATCTTCAAAAACACACACATTTCTCTGGGAATTCTAAAATTTCTACCAACTTTCATTATAAATTAAAACAGATTGTATTATTAAGTCTCATTAATTTTCTTCTCAAATTTGACTTAGTTAATTCAGACTAGGGATCAGAGAACCACCTCTGTAAAGGCCAGATTGTAAATACTTTTGGCATTGTGGGTCATGTGTGATCTCTACGCAACTACTCAGGTCTTCTGCTACTATGTAAAAGCAGCCAGAGATGATACATAAATGAATGAGTGCGGTTATGTTCCAGTAAGTTCTTTTTTTTTTTTTAATCAGTAAGTTCTATTTACAAAAACACACCGTGAGCTAGATTTGTCCCCACTCTACATGAATGATTCTAAACTCTGGCTGTGCGTTGGAATGATTTGAGAAGCTTTTAACAATTACCCTTACTGGACCTCACCCTAGAACGATTTAGATAAATCTCTGTAAGTGGAGCCCCAGGAGCATCAATATTAAAAAAAAAACTGCTCTAGTAATTCTAAAGTGCAGCCAGAGATAATCACTGATCTATGGCTAATAAGTGAGCATAGGTGAAATCAAATAGAATAAATTCATAGATTAAATTCCTACCTACTGTGAGCCTTCCATTACTGTGTAGATTTTCCCAAACCATTGACTGTTAATCATTTCTACCCTTCCTTCCAACTCTCAACTAGATTTCTCTCTGAGAAATAATGTCAGAGAACTAAAGAGAATTCTGGATGAAGAGGGGACAAGGGTTTAAGTGACTGTTCTATCCTAGGTTGAGAATAAAAGTATGCACGTACATGTTTTTACAAATGCCCTTTCTCTTAGTCACACAGATAAAAACTCACACCCATAAAAATAAATAGACACACAAATAGAGATAGCTCTTTGGCTGCCCCCAGTTCCACTTCTTCCTCAGTTTTGTTCTCCTTGTGTAGTCTCTCATTTTTTCTCGTGTCTTTAACTACTACCTTTATGAGAATGACTTCCAAAGCTTCATCTTTAACTCTGACCTCACTTCAGTTTCAAACCCAGATTTTTATTTGTCTTCTGATCAGTTGCACCTGAATATCTTGTGGCTCCTCAAAATCAGCAGGTCTGAAACCCCACCTTCCCTACTAAAAACAAACAAAATAGACTACTAAACAACAGCAACTCACCAAATGTCCCTTTTTTTCTTACTGGTGTCCTCATTCTACTAGTCACCTGGGCAACATTACTTAGAACATTTCCCATAGTGTGTTCCATGGAATACTAGATTAACTAAGTTTGGAGCTATGTTAAACAGCAGGTTTCTTACTCTGTAATTTCTCAGAGCTTTTGATGTACTGATGTGCATTTTGAATCTAAGATGGGGGTGGATTTTACAGCCTTCCCAGAATTTCCTGGACTAGTGTTTTATAAAACAGTGTTTGAAAAGTGCTGCCCTTTTGGTGATTTTTGACTTGTCCCTTTTGCCTTTTGATACATGCAGACCAAAGTCTGTTAGTTCTTATAATTTTTTTCGAATCCATCCCCTCCTTTCTATTCCCTTCTGCCTCAACCCTAGTCTAAACCCTGATCACTTAGTGAAAGGGTTTAGACTTTAAGTTAAAACACTTAAATTATGTATTTTCATTCTCAGCAATCTTTTTGTAGTTCTCATTTCCCTACAAGTAAAATCCAAATGTTCTGGATTGGCAGACAAGGCTCTTTAGGGTTTGGTCCTAGGCTGCTTTTTCAATATCATATCATGCTGTTCCCCTGCATTCTACCCCCAGTTCCAACCAGGTTGGTGTCTTCATTACTTCTCTAACAGTACCTTGATAAAAATACCTGACATTTGTGTAAAGACTTTTCATTGTACTTTATACTTTCCCATAATTACTAGTATTTTATTCCTATAACACCCTATGAATTAGGTATTATTTTCCCCAATTTACAGGTGAAGGGATTGACAGAAGGAGATGAAGTTGGAATTTGGTGGTGTCATGAATACTACCTGGGTCTTATGACTTCAGATTCAGTCTTTTTGAATACTTCCTCCTCCATGGAAGCCATAGACATTCCCACCTCCAAATCATTTTATGAGCTGTTTCTTCCACCTGTGAAGCCTGCCATCAATCCCACTTTTTCTGTGGTTCCTGACCTCATAGACCTCTCAGTTTCACAGTGATCACTTCTTTCTCAGGACTGCTTTCTTGGAACTTCTAGATTACTTATGGTCTATGCCATTCAACATGTTCAGTTTTTCATTTAGCAAATTTTGTGTAATTGTTATGTGCCAAGCCCTACAATAGGTATAAAAAATAAAATGGGACAAAATGTTTATATTTAAACCTCAACTTTTAATTTTTTTAAATTTTAAGCTTACAGAAAAGTTTTAGGAATAGTAAAATGAACATATTTGCATGTACTCTTTATCTAGATTCACTAGTTGTTAACATTTTGTCATATTTGCATCCTCTCTATAAACATGTTCCCCCCCCAGGCACACAGGTTTTTTGGTAAGCCATTTGAGAGTTACTTGCAGGCATGGAATATATATTTTTAAAAACACAATCTGCTTATTTAGTCCATTGGCTTAAAGGTCTATTTCTGAATCTGGTCTCTGCCCCTTTTTCTTAAGGAGTTCATAGGGTGATAGGGGAGACAGATATATATAAACATAGTTACAGTGCATTAAGACAGATACTGTAGGTACCGTATTTAGGAGATAAGTACAAAGTTTTGTGGGAACACACAGGCAGGAGAGTCTAATTTCCCTTGAACAAGACAAGGAAGGGTTCATAGAGGAGTTGGGTTTTAAAGGATAACCAGGAATTGTTAGGTAGACTGTATTTGTAGTTTAGTGGGGTTTTTTTCATTCTTTCTTTCCTTTTTTTGTAGTTTAGTGTTTTTAAAAAACATATCTGTTCTGTCTCCCTTTTCTTTATGTTTTACAAAGCCTAGTAGAGTGCTTTGCATATGTTAGACGCTCATATGTATCTGATTGTAAATATATCTGGAGAGAGAGACAGGTATTAATACTTACATGGCTATTGTTGTGTATAAATAGTTATATATCCTTATATGGTCAGTTCACAAACACATAGATCCGTATACTCAAAAAAAAAGATAGATTACAGGAGGATATCACTTGGTGTGGTTAGAAGCCCTGGTGTATGTATAAACATGTATAATTAATGCCAACTAGTGCACCTGAATCAGGAAATGGGCAGTTTGGGGGAATACAAACTACAGATACTTCCCTTCATTCTTACCTCTCCGTGCTTCCTATTCATTTTATCCTGACTTGGAATTTGGAACTTGAGGACAGAAATGGCTGACAGTGGCCATTCCAAGAGGACAAAAGTGGATGGCAATCAGGACTCCTCCACTGCATCTATAATCTCCCAGGTTTGCTGTTTAAAGAAAATGTAGATGGTAGTAGTAGGGCTGGGTGGTGATGAGAGTTGAAAGGATGGGATAGAAATCTGTGAGTATGTGGTGACATGTAGAAGAGAATTCAGAATTGAATAAAGTCACCCCATAGAGTAAGAAGGCTGTGTTTAATGCTGTCTGTAACAGTATATTAAAGGATGGTCTCTTTCATTAGGATCAGAGTAATGATAGAGATTTTCTTGTAGGGGTTGCAGTAAGTTTCATTACTTTATAACAAATGCTTCATGCTTTAAAAGGTGACAAGATCATGCACTGCCTGTTTGTTCTGTCGAGAGCACTCTCACTCCCTCTTTATTTCTTCCCTTGATCTGTAAGGGGAGGAGACCATCTGTAGACAGAAATTACTTAAAGAAAGGAAGTCTCCCAAGGAAACACTTTATTTTTCCCTCAGTAAAAGATTTCATAAAGCATTAGAACATAATTTAATAGGTACTTATCCTTGTCCTGCCTACTGCTTGTAGTCCCATTTGAATATTTTGAAGGAATAACAGAATGGTGCAGCTCCCAAGTAGATTAGTTTTCAGAGGTGTCCTGAAGCCACCTCTGAGGCAACATTCCCTGGAGTAACCTGGCTGTATTTCTTCTGGACTGTGAAACAGAAAGCTTAGAGAAATGGAGAAGCTGTTTGGTGCTATATTCTTCCAAAACATATTGCCTACCCATCCCAGTGTTGACGGGCTCTTCTAGTGTCATGTAGTATAACAAGTATACTGTTACTATACTATATTATAATTAAATATACTTATTATATTATTACTGTATGCATTATACTAACTAATATAGTACATTGTTATAACTGATAATCAAAATTTTGGAGTGTTATGATTAGAAAACTACTTAGAAATTGTCAAGTCCTAGTAAGGGAAATAGTGATGACTTGAGACTTAAGTTTGTGGCATTTTTTTTCAGGGAAAGAGGGTTGAGTTGCACTAACAATTCCCCTTTACAGTTATTCTGAATTGAAGTTCATTTATTCTTTAGGGAAAATGTCCAGATAAATATTTCTGTGGACTCTTGAAGATAAGTCTTGGCTACTTCAGAAAAAAATAAAAGTGATGATGCTGGCTTTTCTAGGACATAGGATATATTTTAAATATTCTCATAGCTTTATGATTTTTGAGCTGACTTGCCCATTTTTTTCCAGGTGGAATGTCCTCTAATAGGATAGTTGACTTAGTTTTACATAAGCCTGTTGGAGCTTGGATTTTTTTTTTTTAACTTGAAGGAGTCACCAGCTGCAGCTTTTAGTTCCACTTTTAGCTACAGTCTTCTCTTCTGTGTACCTATAAAGTAAATGCCATGTAAATAGGAACCCAGTATAAGGTTACTTGTTCTCAAAAGATCATGTACCAACTGCAGTTGCTGAGTAAGTGTTCCTGCATCTAGTGATGTTTATAACAGCTTGTTTCCATTTATTTCTGCAGAGTGTAGTGAAGCTGATGAGGGGACTGCTGCACTGCATGATCAGACAGGTATGGCATTGTTAACATCACCCTCTCCAATAAAACCACATTGTAATATATATATATATATATATATATATATATATATATGGCTTATATGTTTTTCAGTTTCACAAATAGTACATACTAATTTTAGAAAATCTGTAGAATTGAGGAGGGAAAGGTCAACCATGATCTCACCACCCAGTTACCACTGAAGTATTACCTTCCAGTCTTTTCCCCCTCTACAAATGATTTTTTTATATACTTCATCATTACTGTACATGCAATTATGTATATTGAGTAAAGGATGATACAGGTCTATAAGTTCTCCTCTGAAGCCCTTGGGACCAGATAAATTTTATAATTCAGAATTTTTCAGATTTTAAAAGGTAGCGCAGTGCACATACCATATATTATGTTATGCCCTCAGCAAGTCCAGACATCACCCTATCATCAAAAACATTAATCTCTCTATAGGAAAACATGCATTTTTACAATAAGTGGAATAAATAAAAGCTACAAATAGCCCCAAGTCAGTTTGAATCAGGTATTGCCACCAAATGAATTTTGGTACAAAACTTAGGGAGAAAAACCTTTTGGAAGTGTTTTAGATTTTAGGGTTGGAGATAAGGGGCCAAGGACTTATATCTTCTAGCATTAATATTCATTTTCCTGATCTTGAGTGAAGTTGAGCATCCTTTCATGTGTGGGTTGAAAATTTGTATTTCCTCTTCTATTAATTGCCTGTTAGGTCCTTTGCCTCTTTTTCTCTTGGGCTGTCTCTTTCTTGCTTATTTGAGGAGTTACTGTCCATGATGGATATTAATCCTTTGTCACATGTACTACAAATATTTTTTAGCTGTCTCTGGTTTATCTTTTGGGTTTGTTTATGATATTTTTTCCACTCAAACGTGTTTTACTAAAAGAAAAAGTATTTTACTTTTATCCTAGGAGATCTTTACACATGTTGTGCACTTTGACTCAGAATTGATTTTTGAGCCCAAGATTACATTTTATTAGAAGGAGAAATTGAGGCCCAGATTAATAAAATGACCATCCTGAGGCACACAACAAGTCTAAAGTAAAAAGAAATCAACTCTAGACTTCTGAACTTGATCAGTGATCTCTAGTCCGGTAGGAACTATCTCACAGCCATCATTTTTTTTTCCTTCTTTGCTACTTTTTAATTTTTTTGTATTTTAGATATTTGCATTTTCCACCTTACCAAATAGGTTTAAAGTCACTAATTTCTTGAACCATATTTAAAGGTATGATAGTTACTATCATATAGCAGATGCACACATGATCAAATTGAAGTTTCAGGAAATAAGTCTTTCATTTGTCCCTTGCACAGTGTTTCATTTCTGACCTTGGTTTCAGCTTTCTTTCACATCTTTTCTTTGTCATTCCATGGGTCTCTCCCTAACTCCTTTCATTACTCCTTCAAAATATATCCTCTTCCCTCAAAATTCCTACCTCTGTTTCAGGAACAAATGTATCTTTTTTTTTTTTTTTTTTGTGGTACGCGGGCCTCTCACTGTTGTGGCCTCTCCCGTTGTGGAGCACAGGCTCCAGACGCGCAGGTTAAGCGGCCATGGCTCACGGGCCCAGCCGCTCCACGGCATGTGGGATCTTCCCGGATCGGGGCACAAACCTGTGTCCCCTGCATCGGCAGGCGGACTCTCAACCACTGCGCCACCAGGGAAGCCCAAATGTATCTTTTTTAACAACTCAGTTATCTCTTACTAAGCTGTTGTCACCTCTCCACACCTCAGTTTTTATCTACAAAGTGGGAAAACAACCATCTGAAGAGTGAAAGAGAGGTAATGAATAGGAAATAGCTGGTTTTGATGGATATTATTTTCTAATTAAATTGCTTAAATTGAAAAACAGCAAGAGCAGACTTTCCTAATTGTATAAGTGTAGGGAAAAAGAGGTAAATGCATTTTAAATACTCACAATTGCCTGAAGACCAAATGGAATGATATGTATCAGATTACTACCAAAGTATGGCATATGGGTTGATTTTTCTGCATAGCCTTCTTTTACTGTTTTTGTTTTCTTCAGGTGGATAAAGTAGAATCCTTCAAGTATAGTCAGAGTACCAAGGATAGCCTCCATGCCAAGTACAACACCAAAACCTGTGCCACTGTAGTGGGTGATGATCAGTGGGGACACCTGCAGCTGGATGCTACCTCTCTGTACCTGCTCTTCCTAGCGCAAATGACTGCCTCAGGTCAGTACAAGGACAGAAGTACTGGGAACGACTGCAGTGTGGAGCACTTGTCCTGGCACACGTGGCTTCTCCAAAGGTGTTGGCCAGCAAACAACATAGCTGTTTACATTACTTAAAGATACACATTGGAAACATAATATTTTGCAAATTTTATACAGAGAAACAACTCGCTAAGGTAGTTAGTGTTCTTTTACGTTGAGAAACAAGTCTGGAGTACTAAGTAATATATATTTTTAATTGAGAACTGAGAAATCTGGGGTAGATTTTCTTTAGACAGGTATTTTTATCTTTTATTAATCCTCAGATGCTATAACATGGGAAAGAAGGACTATTGCTTATTCCCATACTGTGCACTGACAAGCCTATAGTTAGTGTCAACATCACCTGCTTTGTACTGCTCTTTATGAGTATATTATAAACAAGGCATCTGTTTACAGGCATCTAAATTATATTAAGGGAATTAACTTAGGAATCAGAATTCAGTGTTTTTTATTATTGAATAACACACCCTTTTCAGATGGTTTTGTTAATTGCTTTAGATGTTTTACCTGAAAAGGAAATTATGAGAACCAGCGTAATTCCCTTTTATTTCTCCTAAATTGGGGAGGACTATGAATCTGATTACATTCAGTTTATAAATTAAACAGGACTTTGCCAGATCTTCCTGAATAGATACCTATACTTCTCACAATACCACATTTTTGACATTTCAATTTCTTTATCTTTCTATCTAATTACAGAGCTCCTTGGTACTAAAGGCATTCAGGGTCAGAATACTCTTCTCCTTTTCTTGCAGAAATAAATACTTGGTGATAAAGCCTCCCTTTTTTTCTTTCCTCTAGAACAACGCACATCTCAGAGGCTGAATAACCTTTTCTTAAAATTATAATGTCTATTCACATACTTCTTTCTTTTGGAGGGGAGATTCCTCCCTGAATAAATATATTTTTTAGGTTTTATTTGTTTAAATAGAATGGCAACTATAACTCCGTTTCTAATATTCTTCTAATACCAACTCTAGAGTGCTTTTCTACAAAGCAGTGTGTAAATATCCCTTGTGGTTTTTCATTTTGAGCCCAGAAGGGAAGCCGAAATATACTAAGGAGGCTTATAAGAGACATATTCATTCAACAAAAGTTTGTTGATTCCTGACTTAACATTTGATTTTCAACCCCATGAGCTGACTTTGATAGGTACTTGGAATAGGGTTGATATTTGATCAGGCCTTTGAGGAATAAGTTAGAATAAGTAGAAATTCACAAGTCAGAAAAGGGAAGGGAATAGCGTGACTATAGCACAGAAGTTTGAAAGATACTGGCCACCAAGGTAAGGCTAGGTGTCTTCTATGGTTAGAGTGCAAGATATTCAATAGGTCTGGAAAAATGGCAAAAGATGGAGCTGGAAAGTTGGGACTAACTGTTTAAGGGCTTGTGTACCATGCTAAGTAGTTTGGAGTTTAGTCTATAGTCAGTAGAGAGCCACTCAAGATAAATAATCAAGAAAGTTTCAAATGATTCACTCCAATAGCAGGAGGATAGATTGGATGGGGGAGTTAAAAGTTTAGTAAAATACTTTAGGCAAGAAATGATGCAGAACTTATGTAAGGCGGTTGCCTTGAGGATGAAAAGGATAGCTGTGAGAGATAATTGAGAGGTAGAATGTGAAAGATCTTCACGGAAAATTTAGCAATTCTCTGAACATTTTTGAATTCTTAAAAATTTCAACCTTGGTTAACAGAGGCTTAGACAGAAGCTGATTGCCACTTACAGGATAGTGGCAGAGAAGCTCCACAGACCCTCTCCCCAGCAAAATAGCCATAAATGGTGAAATTTAATTTTATAAAACCGACCATTTAAAGTCACTGGAAATTGTCCTAAGGGCACACAGCAAGTGGAAAAACATTTATTCAAGGAAATCTAAATCTTAACAGTGAGAGAGTATGGCATTTGGGCCACAACTATTCCCTCCCCTGCCCCAAGGTCACCATGACAGAAGCACTACTTGAAGTGGTTGTAGCCAGGAGTACAAGGCTCCCTCTCCCCTCAGCTCCCAGTCTAGGGCTATGATATCTCCCTGAGAGAGGTAGGTTGCCAGCATTTCTCACCATCCCCAGCTCTGTGTTGCAGAAGTTCTAGTCTAGCCAAGAATAATTAAGAGGTTTGGAACTCCCTTCCTACCCCCCAGTCCCACTCATGGAGTGGAAGCTTAATCCCAGGCAGAGCAGGCCAAGAATAATAGGCCTGGCCCACCTTTCTAGTAGCATGGATGATGGGGCTGGCCATAAGAACAGAAAGCTCCATAGCTTCTCCCAAGAGAACTGACTTTATCTGGAACAGAGTGTGGGAAAGTTCAAGCCTAAGGGCACTCAAAAACAATTGAAGATTTTGGTTCTAAGAAATTGAGAGGAGGCTGATAACTCAATAATAAGAGCAGCAAGCTAACCCATAGACTAGCTAGAAGTCTTAACAGAGAACCAAGGAAAGAGAGAGCTAAAAACAGCCCTCCTAGGGTTAGAACAAATTTCAAAGACTGGCATCAAAGACCACCTGAAGTGGGGCCTGAATTTAATTGAATGAGATTGTGGAGCAATTTATGCCTTGGGGCATTGTACAATATAATAGAACAATCAGCTGGCAATTAGTGGAGATTAACATCTGGGAAAGATACCAACAGAGGCAGATATTTAATGGATCACAAAAAGATACAGTCGCTAAAGCTAAAACCACTGTCTTCCTGGGGTGACAGTGTACATGTCCAAAGCAGCACCCTCTGAAGAACAACTTCAGAGGCTGCATACTATGGGGAAAATAAATTTCACCAAAATAATCCAAGTCACTAAACAAATAAATAGGTAAACAAAAAACAAGTCCCGTAGGGGAGGGTATCAATATCTATAGATTACTACAACATATTATCTATAATATCCAGTTTTCAGCAAAAATTTATGAGACGTGCAAAGAAACACGAAAGCCTGAGCCAACACAAGAAAAAAAGCAGGTAACAGAAGCTGCCTTTGAGAGGAAGCATATGTTGAACTTAGGAAACAAAGACTTCAAAGCAGTTACTATAAAAGTGTCCAGAAAGCTAAAGGACACCATGCTTAAAGAAGTAAAGGAATATATGATGATTGTATTTCGTCAAATAGAGAATATCACTAAAGAGATAAAAATGAAGCAAATGGAAAGTTGAAAATGAAAGATTCACTAGGGAGACTCATAGATTTGAGCTGGCAGAGGAGAAGATCAGCATACTTGAAGATAGATCAACAGAGATTATGCAGTCTGAAGAATAAGAAAAAATAATAAAGAAAAATGAATAAAACCCCAGAGAAATGTAGGACACCAACTTGTGTAATAAGAGTACCAGAGGAGAGTAAGGACCAGAAAATATTTTTAAAGAAATAATGGCTAAAAACATCCCAAATTTGATGAAAAATATTAATCTACATATCTAAGAAGCTCAAAGATCTCCAGGTAGGATAAACAGAGATTCATACCCAGAAACATCATAGAAAAAATGTTAAAAGCCAAAAACAAACATCTTGAAAGCACTATGAGCAAAATTACTTGTTATGTATAAGGGAATCCAAATAAGATTATCAACTGTCTTCTCATCAGAAAAAAAGTGGAGCCCAGAAGGCAGTGGAATGATATATTCAAAGGGCTGAGAAAAGGACCTGTCAACCAAGAATCTTATATCCAGCAAAACTCTCTCTCAAAAACAAATTGAGATGAAGACATTCCCAGATAAACAAACAGTGAGAGAATTTGTTGCTAATAGACCTACCTTACAAGAAATACTAAAAGAAGTTCTTTATACTAAAATCAGAGGACTGCAGACAGTAATTGGAATACACACACACAAAGAGATCACTGGTAAAAATAATTATAAAATATGATATAATTGCATATTTCTTCTTTCTTAACTGACCTAAAAATCAATTATATAAAACAATATACTTGTATTGTTGGACTTACAGCATATAAAAATGTAAATTGATAATATCAGAACTAAGGACGTGGGTGGGAGCAAAGCTATATTGAATTAAGGAAATGATACCAAATGGTAACTCAAATCCACAGGAACAAATGAGAGAATCAGAAATGTTAAATTAGAAAGACATCCTGTGTTCATGGATCAGAAGACTTACTGTTAAGATAGCAACATTTCCCAAACTGATCTATAGATTCATTGCAATTTCTGTGAAAATCCCAGCTGTCTTCTTTGCAGAAATTGACAAGCTGTTCCTAAAATGTATATGAAAATCCAAAGGACCCAGAATGGCCCAAACAACTTAGAAAAAGAACAAAGTTGGAGGACTCACACTTTCTGATTTCAAAACTTAACTTGCAAATACTGTGATGCTGGCATAAGGATAAACATATAGAATAACAGAATAGAATTGAGAGTCAAGAAATAAACCATCACATTATGGATAGTTGATTTTTGACAAGGGTGCCAAGATAATTCAATGGGGAAAGAATGGTCTTGTCAACAAATTATGCTGGGAAAACCAGATATCCACATGCAAAAGAATGAAATCAGACTTTTTCCTCCAACATAGACAAAAACTAACTCAAAATGAATCATAGTCTTTAATGTAAGAAGGAAAACTGTAAAAAGATCTCAATCCTCTGAGTCTTCTATAACAGAATACTGCAGAATGGGTGGCTTAAACAGCAGAAATTTATTTTGTCAAAGTTCTGGAGGGTAGAAGTCCAAGATCAAGGTGTCAGCAGGGCTGGTTTCAGATGAACCCTCTCGCCTGTCTTCATATGGCCTTTTCTCTGTGTGTGTGCATTCCTGATGTCTCTTGTAATAAGGATACCATTCCCTATTGTATAAGGACCCCACCCTTATGACCTCATTTAAAATGAATTGCCTCTTTAAAGGCCTTATCTCCAAATACAGTCACATTGGGGGTTAGGGCTTCAACATGTGAATTTGGGGGGAACAAATTCGAGTTTATAACAAACACTTAGAGGAACATATAGGAGTAAACCTTCCTGACGTTGGGTTAGACAAGGCCCTATTAGATATGACACCAAAAGCATAAGCAACTAAAGAAAAAATAAATTGGAATTTATCAACTTAAGATAAACTTCTGTTTTTCAACTTTTGTGCTTCAAAGGGCCCCTGTAAGAAAGTAAAAAAAAAAACAGCCCACAATATGATAGAAAATATTTGTAAATCATATATCTGATAAGAAATTTGTATCTAGAGTATATAAAGAACTCTCACAACTCAATAATAAAAAGATAACCTAATTTGAAATGGGCCAAGAATATGAATTGACATTTCTCCAAAGATATTCACGTGGCCATTAAGTACATGAAAAAATGCTAAACATCATAAGTCACTAGGGAAATGCAGATGCAAACCATAATGAGATACCATGTCACACCCTCTGGGATGGCTATAATCAAAAAAACAGAAAATAACAAGTGTTTCTGAGGATATGGAGAAATTGGAAGCTTCATACACTGCTGATGGGAATGTAAAATAGTACAGCCACTTTGTAAAACAGTCTGGCAGTTCTTACAAGGTTAAACAGAGTTACCATATGATCTAGCAGTTTCACTCTTAGGTATATACTCAAGAGAAATGAAAACATGTTCACTCAAAAGCTTGTGCACATACATGAATGTTCATAGCAGCATTGTTTATAATAGCCAAAAAAATGGAAGCAACCTAAATGTCCCTCAACTAACTACTCATTGGATAAATAAAATGTGATATATCTGTACAATGGAATATTTTTTAGCAATAAAAAGAAATGAAGTACTGATATGTGCTACAACATGGATGAACCTTGAAAACATGCTAAGTGAAAGAACCCAGACATAATATGTCACATATTGTATGATTGCATTTATATGAATATCTATTAAGGCAAATCTATAGAGACATACAGAAGATTAGTAATTGCTCGGCAAGAGGTGGGGTAGGGGAACGATGGGACAAGTGTTGAAGGGAAATGGGGAGTGATGCTACAGATACAGGGTTTCTTTGGGGAGTGATGAAAATGTTCTAAAATTGACTGTGGTGATGGTTGCAGAACTCTGCATACCCTAAAAACCATTGAATTATGTACTTGAAATGGGTGAATTGCATGGTATGTGAGTTATATCTCAATATTGTTTTTAAAAATAAGGGAGAGAAAGGCTAAATTTTAGGTGAGTGCAAGTCAGTGTGTGGAGTAGAACACTGAGTCAGCCTCATTTCTCGAGCCCTACATATTTTAGTATGCTTTATACAGCACTGCCATCTTTAGCCTTACCCAAGCCTACTTCATTTAACCTGTGTGTCTCACCTCCGCATCCTCTGTTCTACAAGCAACACCTTGGCTCCATAGAAGGGACAGGAACCACAGGTCCTACATGTATGGCTTTGCTTCAAGAGACAGGTCCCTCTCCTGTGGTTGACAGGGTTGTTTAAGATCATTCAATAAGTAATTATTGAACATCTACTATTCAATATTGTTTAATACCACTCACATTAGTATGTGAGATACTTTTAGGGGCTATGTGAGATACTTTTGGGGACTTACAAATGTAAATAAAATTCCTTCAAATTCAGGTAAAGATTTATCTATGGTACAAGTAAAAAATAAGTTCATAAGAGTAAGAAAAATAAAATTCTGTGAAGCACCAAAGAGGGGAATCAATGAGAGCATCATAAGAGGAGATAGCATTTGAGCTTGGCCTTGAAAGAACAGTTAGGATTTCAAGATGTGGAGAAAGCCATGTAAACAGAATATCATGAGCAAAGGGACAAATGGTAGACATATGGCATTTATATGGTATAGTGACTAGTTAGCTGTGACACAAGCCTAAGAGATGGACAAAACCAGTTTCACATCTACTGCCTTCTCTCAATCTCTGTTCAAGCACCTTGGCACACAAAGGTGACAAGATAAAGCTATGAAGCTGATATCCAATATTACTACCTCTCTTTTCTTTTTTCCTCTCTATCCAAGAAATTAAGGTAGGTCATTACTGCTACAAGAAAGACCCTTTGCTGCTGATGCTGCCCTGTGCTGTGGTTGCTGTTTTGACAGAGGCACGGATCAGGAGGAGTTTGCAATCTGATGATCTGAATCATATAGTCCTTTTTAATTTTAAAGTTAGAGTTCTGTGATTTAACATATTTGTCAATAGATCAAAGATTTAAATGCAAAAAAAGAAACGGAAAGTACTAGAAACATTCATGGGATAAAGCTTTTTAATAAAAGCTTCTGAGAAGAAAAATATACTGTAAACAAAATCAAAGTTCAAACAAACTAGGAAAAATAGTTGTAACATATGATGGGCAAAATTCTAATTTCCTTAATATTTATTAATATATTAATAACAGAAGGACCAGCAATTCAATAGAAATTGGTGAAGGACATGAAAAAACAAACAGTTCATAGGAAAAGAAATAGAGTTGGCTTATAAACATAAGAAAAGACAACCTTACTCAAAATAAAAAAGCTACAAATTAAAGTGCAAGGAAATTCTATTTCTCATCCATTAGAATGGTAAAGATCAGAAACTTTTATTAAAGCCTGTGTTTACAAAATGTGTTGGAAAAAGGCAGGCAGCGCTAGTTGGTATGTAAACTGTGGAACTTCTTTGCAGAATAACTTGGTGATGATCATCAACATTTAATTGTACATGTGGTGAAGTATTTAGAGAGAAGTGTACCCATATTTGAAGCTTACTTTGAAATGTATCAAAAAATAAGGTGGACTGTTGCATGGATATATATGTGATTAAAAAGTACAGTAAAATGTTAGTGGTTGAGTCCAGATGGTGTGTAAAATCTGCAGGTGCCATGTAAAATTCTTTTATTTTTTTGTCTGAAAATATTCAAAATAAAATGTTGAGGAAAATGCATAAATCTGTGACTCAGCAGTTAAGAATTTACCTTGATATACTGGTGCATGTACACAAAGATGTAAATACACAGATATTCATTGCAGCATTGATTGTAGTGATAAAAGATTAGATACAACCTAAATGTCTTTCAATAGGGAACAGGTTACATGAATAGCCATTCAGTGGAATGCTATGTAGCCATTAAAAAAATGAGGCAGATATATTTAAACTTTTCTCGAAGTTATATATGAAAAAGGCAAGGTGCATCATAGTATACTACTCTTTGTATAATTTTTGTATATGCATAATGTATCTCTGAAAGGATACGGAGGAAACTGGTAAGACTGGTTTCTCCCAGAGAGGAGATTTGGCAGGGTGGGAGTGATGTGATTCTGGGTGGGGGAAAAACTTTCACTGTGTAATTGTTGGTATTTCCCTTGATGGCAGGGGAGGGGAAAGAAGTTAGTTTTTAAACAAAAATGGATCATATTGTGCATATTTGGAAGCAGTATAGCATCTTGGTTGGGAACTCAGTCTCTGAAGTGAAACAGAAGTTGATAGTCAATTGAATCCTGGTTCCACTATTTATTAGTTACATGACTTGAGGCAAATGTTTAACTTCTCTAAGCCTCAGGCAGAAAACAGAGGTACCCACCTCTTAGGGTTGTTTTGAAAATTGAATGTATGATTCATGCAAAACATTTTATTTATAAGCCCTATCTTTATATAGCTTATATTTAGAATAATTATCATTTTTACTCCCCAAAATATGGTTTTGAGTTCTTAAAATCATAATCTTTATCTACTTCTTAGTATTTAGACTCCCTCCAAGTCTTCTTTGAAATATTTGTCTTTCTTTTTCCAGATGCCTAGGTTTGTATATTTAAACACAGCACAAATTAGTTACCTGTAGAATTAGGAGTCGGATACTTTCCATTAAAGCCTACAAATAACAATTAAAATTCTTTCATGTTAAAATATGGTGGTATCTTACTTAGTTGAAGAGTAGCCTAGGACTGATTTGTGGTGTTATTTTTATGCTTTAGGAATCAAAGTGTCTCCCATTATTCCTAAGCGGGAGTGGGATTATTTGGTATAGGGGGGTCAGTTAGTCACTGTGGCTGCCTGTAAAGCCTGTAGTGATAATTGACTAGCTCTATATCTTTATTCTCTTTTTCCTCAGGACTTCATATCGTCCACAGCCTAGATGAAGTTAATTTCATACAGAACCTTGTGTTTTACATCGAAGCTGCATATAAAACTGCTGTAAGTACTCATTTTGGAATGAATTATAAACATGTGATGTTCTTAAAATACTGGACAACCTAATCCTTCTCTTAATGCTCCCCTCATAGTGAACCAATCTATAACGCTTCTGGCAGAAATTGCCTTCAGCCTCTTTACTAAGCTCTGTCGTCCTCTGTTTGCCTTTCCCCAAGGGATTTACAGAGGCAGGAGGGTCAAGGTGCAATGCTTTCATTCCTTTCAAACTCTGTAATACTTCATGGTATGTATTGGGCAATCTGGGGCTAAATTGTGGTCTTATTTTAATGTTTGTGGTTAATGGGAGCAAGATGGCTAAGGAGTATTATGGGTCAGTTAGCTACTTAGAAGTAAAATTTAGTCATGTATTTAATATCATCTGTAGACATTGATTCAGTGCTTACTATACAAAAATAGTTACTCTTTCTTATGACTACATATGAGGTAGGTTTTTATTGTCATAATATATTTAACATCTCTCTCAGGGTTTGCTGTTCTTCATTGCATGATGTTCATTGTATTGAAAATGGCTGTGTCATAAGTAGTCCAGTTTTTTTTTTAGCTGTTTAGTTGTTTTAGTTTGGTTAGCTGTTTTTTAGTTGTTACAGATGTGAGGATAAATCTGCAACCTGTCAATCCATATTTACCAGAAGGATAATTCTAACATAGACATATCTGATGCAGACAGACATTATTTGTTGATGGATTGCTTTGTTTTCTGATGCCATAGGCCTGCTGTGATCCAGGGTAAAAGCCAGTGTTCTCTGACCTCTCTGTTGCAGCCAAGGGTTGCAGCAGTAGAATTAATGATATTTGTGCCTTCTCATACTCTAATCTTTGCTACACAGACTAGTGTAGAGCTGGGTTTAGGGGCAGATGAGACTCACCATGGGATAAATATGGCTTACCTTTCTGAAGCTCCATCTTTTGACTCAAAGATTTGATATTAAAAGTAATTTAAGGTAAATACCAAAATAAATATAGGTGTGTGTGCATGTGTGTGCACGCACATGCATGTGTGCACATGGGTATTTCCAAGTTCTGTTCAATGAGAGGGCCTAGAAGCCTGACACCACAGTGGCAATGAGGACCAGCATCCAAGTCTTGAATGTAACTATCATTCTCTAATAAAAGAAACCAGGATTCCTTGTAGAATTGGTTGATTCCAGGGCTGGGGCAGGGAAAATACGAGATGAGACTGTATTTGGGTATCTTATAGTGACAAAAAGTGAGGAAGTGTTCAGAAAAATGGAGCATGTCAAAAGGGCACAGGAGCCAACCTAGAAGAACTCCCAGTGGCCAGAGCTGGAACAATTTGAGCAAAATAAATAATGATAACATTTTATTACAACCCAGAGAATAACCTAAATATCTATAAGTTCATACTGATGTAAATAAATAGCTGAGTAAATAAATGAGGGAGAAAGGATAACTCTTCCTTAGAGAAGAATTGCAGTTAATGAGTGTAGAGGTAATGAAGGAACTAGAAAATCACCATTGAAATCACCACTGTAATAACTGTCACAGGCACAATTCACTGATGGATGCTAAATTAGTGGGTGGATGTTTGAGGAGAAACAAGATATTTGCACAATCGTAAAGTATCTCTCTGAAGATAATTATTAATTACAGGCACACCTCATTTCACTGTGCTTCCTTCGCTCTATTGCACTTCACAGTTAATGTGTTTTTTTACAAATTGAAGGTTTGTGATAACCCTATGTCAAGCAAGTCTATTGGTGTGATTTTTACAACAGCATTTGCTCATTTCATGTCTCTGTGTCACATTCTGGTAATTCTTGCAGTGTGTCAAACCCTCTGCCAGCAAAGAGATTATGACTTGCTGAAGTCTCAGATAATGGTTAGCATTTTTTAGCAACAAGGTATTTTTAAATTAAGGTATGTGCATTGTTTTTTAGACATGATACTATTGCACACTTAATAGACTATAGTATAGTGTAAACATAACTTTTATATGCACTGGGAAAGCAAAAAAATCATGTGACTTGCTTTATTGCAGTATTCACTTTATTGCTGTGGTCTGGAACTGAACCCACAATATCTCTGAGGTATGCTTGTAAGTAGTATAGTAATACAATAGTATAATAGAAAAATAGTAACAGTAAAATGGAGAAACTCTGCAGACACCACCTTAACCAAGTCATTAAGGTTAACATCACCAGTAATGACATCAACATCGTATACCTCTGATATGATGTGCTAAGAAGGAGCATAATGTTTGTAGTATTCTAGTATTCTTGCCAAAAATGCATAACCTCAATCTAATCAAGAGAAGACATCAAGCAAACCCAAACTGAGGGAAATCTATAAAATATATGACCACTAATCTTCAGGAAGTGTCAAGGTCATGAAAGATAAGGCTTGAGAAACTAACTGATTGGAAGAGACTTAAGGAGGCATGACAAATGCAGCATGGTATTCTGGATTGGATCCTGGAATGCATAGAAAGGTCGGACTGCCATGGCAGTCCAGTGGTTAAGACCTCACCTTCCAATGCAGGGGGTGCGGGTTCGATCCCTGGTCGGGGCGCTAAGATCCCACGTGCCTTGCGGCCAAAAAACCAAAACATAAAACAGAAGCAATATTGTAGCAAATTCAATAAAGACTTTAAAAATGGTCCACATCAAAAAAAAATCTTTAAAAAAAAGGCTATTAGTAGGGGAAAAAACGGTGAAATCCTAGTAAAGTCCATAATTTGGTTACTAGTATTTTACTAATATAAATTTCTTCACTTTGACAATTGTACTGTGGTTATGTCAGGTATTAACATTAGGGGAAGCTGAGTGAAAGGTGTATGGGAACTCACTGCTATTTTTGCAACTTCTCTGTAAATCTAAAGTTATTTGGAAATGAAAGGTTTTTAAAAAGTAATTTTAAATGTTATCTTTGTATTATCGAGGGACCGTATAGAACTATGGTTAAGAATGTAGGCTTTGGAGCACTTAGACTCTAATCCTAGCTCTGTTATTCATTAGCTATGTGACCTTGGGTGAGTCACTTGACCTCTCTTTGTACCTCAGTTTCATCATCTATAAAATGTAAAGATTAAGGAAGAAACTGTAATAGTGTAAAGTGCATAGGTAAGTGCATGGTACATTGTCAGTGCCAATAGAGAGTAAAATTAGACTGGATGTTTATGATAAAATATTTGGATGATGTTTAGGCTCTGTCTCCTAGACCCCCTAGGTGTCTGCTTTGATGAAAAATTTTGAGAAGCACCTCTTTAGATGAACTAAGCTACAGTTCTTAGTCCTGATCAACTGTCAAGATATCTTCTAACTTCTTGGAGGCCCCAGTAGAATTTAAAACTACTGGGAGAATAGCTACAGGGGGAACCCAACTCATTGGCCTCTCCTTAATAAGCATTGTGGGCAAGCGTATGTATGGCGAGTTAGCTAATACTTGTGCCTTTTATTCAAGGTTTGTGTATCTAGTAAGTGTTTAGTAGTGATGATTTGATAATGGTGTGTTGGTTATTTTATGCCAGGACTTCGGGATATGGGAACGTGGAGATAAGACCAACCAAGGAATCTCAGAATTGAATGCCAGTTCAGTTGGAATGGCAAAGGTAATTTTCCTTGCTTTGTTTTTACCAAGTGTGGGATAAGGAATTCTGGTACACCTTTGCCATAGATAAAGCCTTAACATGAATGTGGACCATCATCAAATTAATTGGTCTTTTAAACCATAGGCAGTATTCAGAGTCTCCAGTATAACTATGGACATATAGGTGAAGACTTCTTTCATAAGTTCCAGATTTTTATGTACAACTGCTTTTGTAGCATATCTCTATTTACATATCATATAAAGACCTTAGAAAACATATCTTAAACTAAACTCATCATCTCTATCACTACAAAAGCAAACAAAAGGAGGCTTTTTTTCCTTCCATACACTAGTTGACAAAGCTTGATATCAGGGAACCATCTCTCAATCCTCCACCCCCCTCACTCTCCTGCATCCCCTATATTGTTATCTTCATCATCATTATTGTGTTCCACTTGCCTTCATCTCTTCCTTCCCACTGCTACTGCCTTAATTTCAGCTTTCATCTATGGAAACAGCAAGAAGGCATAAAATAGGATAGTAGGAATAGGATCAAACATATTCATTATAATGATAAATACACATGGCTTGATTTGTTTCCCCTACCTAAAGGCAAAGGCACAGAGTGATTTAAACAACGAAGAAAGGAAATCCAGTCTATACCTATACCACCTCTAAGAGCTCTAAGACGACAAATTGCTACAGAAAGATTAAAAACAGAAGGATGGACAAAGTGTGGCCAAAATAAGCAAAAAAGAGTACGGGTGACTACGTAAATTCAAATGAAGTAGAATTCAAAGCAAAAAGTATTACATGGAACAAAAGAGGACAAAGAGGGTCCAGATAGAAGGCACAGCCTACAATGAGAAAGTCTGGCCTGGAATGTAGTTTCAATTAATACAGAGCAAAATGTATTAGAAATACAAGGCAAAATAGAAACAGTTATAAAGGGACAATTTAACAAAAGCCACTGCTAGGCTATGACAGATAAAATAAACCAAAAATAAGTTCATAGAAAATTTAAACTATATAATTAATGTGGTTGAATTAATTAATATAGAACTTTGTCCCTACAAAATATATATTCCCTAGGTAACCATTTTCTTTTTTATGTATTTTAATTACCAAAGTGATACAGATATTGAGCTTATTTTTAAAAACTAAACCCTACTCTATTTACCTCTATGTAACCTGAATTTTTAAATTCAACAATCTCACATTTCACTGAACAACATAACCAAACATCCTCTTTCATACAGGTAATCTAATTCATTCTTTTCAATATTTAATAATTACTTTGTTGATGATAATGCTTTAGTGTGGATCCTTGTACATATATCCTGGTGAACTTGCACAAATAGTTTTGTAGGATAGATTCCTAAAAGTGAAAACATTGGGTTAAGGGATATACACTTTATTTATTTATTAATGTATTTATTTATTTTGGGCTGCATTAGGTCTTTGTTGCTGTGCGTGGCCTTTCTCTAGTTGCGGCAAGCGGGGGCTACTCTTCGTTGTGGTGCATGGGCTTCTCCTTGTGGCGGCTTCTCTTGCTGCGGAGCACGGGATCCAGGCACGCAGGCTTCAGTAGTTGTGACGTGTGGGCTCAGTAGTTGTGGGACACGGGCTCTAGAGCGCAGGCTCAGTAGTTGTGGAGCACGGGCTCAGTTGCTCCGTGGCATGTGGGATCCTCCCGGACCAGGGATCGAACCCGAGCCCCCTGCATTGGCAGGCAGACTCCTATCCACTGCGCCACCAGTGAAGTCCCTGCTTTCTCTTTCTATTTACACATACACATTATTGTTTTTGAACCAGTTGAGAGTAAATTGCAGACATGATGCCTCATGTCTCCTGAATAGTTCAGAGTGAATTTCCTCAAAGACTGTCCCATAACCATGGTACAATCATCAAAATCAGGAAATGAACACTGGCATTATACTACAACTTAATCCAAAGACCCCATTCAAATTTCTTTAATTGTCCCAATAATATCATTTATAGCAAAACACAAAAACAAACAAGAAAACCCTTATGATCCAGGATCCAATCCAGGATAACATGTTATGTTTAGTTGTAATGTCTCTTTGGGCTTCTTTAACCTGATAATACTTTAGACTTTACTCACCTTTTATGACCTTGGCATTTTTAAAGATTGTTTTATAGAACGTCCTTCAATTTGATTTTGTGTGATATTTCCTCATGATTTGTTTCAAGCTATGCATTTTTGGAAAGAATACCACAGAGGTAAGATGTGTCCTCAGGACATAATCAGGAAGTACAAGATGTGGATTTGTCCCATTACTCTTCATGTTAAGTTTGATGGCTTCATTAAGGTGGTATCTGCCATATTTCTCTGCTGTAAATTTGCTTTTTTTCCGCCTCGTAGTTGATAAGTATTTTGTGCCTGGATGATATCTGTTTAACCCATTAGGTCTCAGTTTAGACATTTCTCCAGGGAAGCTTTCCAGAACTACCTGCTATCCCAAAGACTAAGTCAGTTCTGCCTCACAATTGAGGAACTACAAATAACTAATAAATACATGAAAGAATATTCAACCTTATTAGCAAATTAATGCAACAGAATCACCATTTTTCTATCAAATTAGGGAAAATTTCTAAAATAATACCTGGTTTGCATTAAAGAAGGTTGTATCATACACTGCTGGTGATAGTTAAATTGGTACAACTTGCATGAAAGGGAATTTAGCATTATGTCCTAAAAATTGTTTATATCCTGTACTTCAGGGAATTAGTGCTTAGAAAATAACTCATTCTACTCTGTTTTTATGAGTTTGACTTTTTTAGGTTCCACATATAAGTTATATAATACAATATTTGTCTTCCTCTACCTGCTTATCGCACTTAGCATAATGCCCCCAAGGTACATCCATATTTTCGCAAATGGTAGGTTTTCCTTCTTTCTTTTTTTCTTTATTCTTTTTGAATTTTATTTATTTTTTTATACCGCAGGTGCTTATTAGTTATCCATTTTATACATATTAGTGAATATATGTCAATCCCAATCTCCCAATTCATCACACCACCACACCACCCCCCACCACTTTCCCCCCTTGGTGTCCATACTTTTCTTCTCTACATCTGTGTCTCTATTTCTGCCCCGCAGACTGGTTCATCTGTACCATTTTTCTAGATTCCACATATATGTGTTAATAAAAAAAATTGTTTTTCTCTTTCTGACATACATCACTCTGAATGACAGTCTCTAGATCCATCCACGTCTCTACAAATGACCCAATTTCATTCCTTTTTATGGCTGAGTAATATTCCATTGTATATATGTACCACAACTTCTTTATCCATTCATCTGTCGATGGGCATTTAGGTTGCTTCCATGACCTGACTATTGTAAATAGTGCCGCAGTGAACATTGGGGAGCATGTGTCTTTTTGAATTATGGTTTCTCTGGGTATATGCCCAGTAGTGGGATTGCTGGATCATATGGTAATTCTATTTTTAGTTTTTTAAGAAACCTCCATACTGTTCTCCATAGTGGCTGTATCAATTTATATTCCCACCAGCAGTGCAAGAGGGTTCCCGTTTCACCACACCCTCTCCAGCATTTGTTGTTTGCAGATTTTCTGATGATGCCCATTCTAACTGGTGTGAGGTGATACCTCATTGTAGGGTTGATTTGCATTCCTCTAATAATTAGTGATGTTGAGCAGCTTTTCATGTGCTTCTTGGCCATCTGTATATCTTCTTTGGAGAAATGTCTATTTAGGTCTTCTGCCCATTTTTGGATTCAGTTGTTTGTTTGTGTAATATTGAGCTGCATGAGCTGTTTATATATTTGAAGATTAATCCTTTGTCCGTTGTTTCATTTGCAAATATTTTCTCCCATTTTGAGGGTTGTCTTTTCGTCTTGTTTATGGTTTCCTTTGCTGCGCAAAAGCTTTGAAGTTTCATTAGGTCCCATTTGTTTATTTTTGTTTTTATTTCCATTACTCTAGGAGGTGGGTCAAAAAAGATCTTGCTGTGATTTAGGTCAAAGAGTGTTCTTCCTATGTGTTCCTCTAAGAGTTTTATAGTGTCTAGTCTTACATTTAGGTATCTAATCCATTTGAGTTTATTTTTGTGTATGGTGTTAGGGAGTGTTCTAATTTCATTCTTTTACATGTAGCTGTCCAGTTTTACCAGCACCACTTATTGAAGAGGCTGTCTTTTCTCCATTGTATATTCTTGCCTCCTTTGCCATAGATTAGTTGACCATAGGTGGGTGGGTTTATCTCTGGGCTTTTTTTCTTGTTCCATTGATCTGTGTTTCTGTTTTTGGCCAGTGCCATATTGTCTTCGTTACTGTAGTTTTCTAGTACAGTCTGAAGTCAGGGAGTCTGATTCCTCCAGCTTCGTTTTTTTCCCTCAAGACTGCTTTGGCTATTCTGGGTCTTTTGGGTCTCCATACAAATTTTAAGATTTTTTGTTCTAGTTCTGTAAAAAATGCCATTGGTAATTTGAGAGGGATTGCATTGAATCTGTAGATTGCTTTGGTAATATAGTCATTTTCACAATATTGATTCCTCCAATCAAAAAACATGGTGTATCTCTCCATCTATTTGTATCATGTTTAATTTCTTTCATCAGTGTCTTATAGTTTTCTGCATAGAGATCTTTTGTCTCCCTTGGTTGGTTTCTTCCTAGGTATTTTATTCTTTTTGTTGCAGTGGTAAATGGGAGTGTTTCCTTAATTTCTCTTTCAGATTTTTCATCATTAGCATATAGGAATGCCAGAGATTTCTGTGCATTAATTTTGTATCCTGCAACTTTACCAAATTCATTGATTACATCTAGTAGTTTTCTGGTGGCATCTTTAGGTTTCTCTATGTATAGTACCATGTCATCTGCAAACAGTGACAGTTTTACTTCTTCTTTTCCAATTTGTATTCCTTTTATTTCTTTTTCTTCTCTGACTGCCGTGGCTAGGACTTCCACAACTATGTTGAATAAGAGTGGTGAGAGTGGTCATCCTTGTCTTGTTCCTGTCTTAGAGGAAATGCTTTCACTTTTTCACCATTGAGAATGATGTTTGCTGTGGGTTTGTCGTATATGTCCTTAATTAAGTTGAGGTAGGTTCCCTTTATGCCCACTTTCTGGAGAGTTTTTATCATAAACGGGTGTTGAATTTTGTCAAAAGCTTTTTCTGCATCAGTTTAGATGATCATATGATTTTTATTCTTCAACTTGTTAATATGGTGTTTTCATATATTGAAGAATCCTTGCATCCCTGGGATAAACTCCACTTGATCATGGTGTATGATCCTTTTATTGTGTTGTTGGATTCTGTTTGCTAGTATTTTGTTGAGGATTTTTGCATCTATATTCATCAGTGATATTGGTTTATAATTTTCTGTTTTTGTAGTATCTTTGTCTGGTTTTGGTATCAGGGTGATGGTGGCCTCATAGAATGAGTTTGGGAGTGTTACTTCCTCTGCAATTTTTTGGAAGAGTTTCAGAAACATGGGTGTTAGCTCTTCTCTAAATGTTTGATAGAATTCACCTGTGAAGCCTTCTCATCCTGGACTTTTGTTTGTTGGAAGATTTTTAATCACAATTTCATTACTTGTGACTTGTCTGTTCATATTTTCTATTTCTTCCTTGTTCAGTCTTTGAAGGTTGTACCTTTCTATGAATTTGTCCATTTCTTCCAAGTTGTCCATTTTATTGGCATAGAGTTGCTTGTAATAGTCTCTTAGGATGCTTTGTATTTCTGCGGTGTCTGTTGTAACTTCTTTTTCATTTCTACTTTTATGGATTTGAGGCCTCTCCCTCTTTTTCTTGATGAGTCTGGCTAATGGTTTATCAGTTTTGTTTATCGTCTCAAAGAACCAGCTTTTAGTTTTATTGATCCTTGCTATTGTTTTCATTGTTTCTGTTTCATTTATTTCTGCTCTGATCTTAATGATTTCTTTCCTTCTCCTAACTTGGGGCTTTGTTTGTTCTTCTTTCTCTAGTTCCTTTAGGTGTAAGGTTAGATTTTTTATTTGAGTTGTTTCTTGTTTCTTGTGGTAGGCTTGTATAGCTATCAACTTCCCTCTTAGAACTGCTTTTGGTACACCCCATAGGTTTTGGATCGTCGTGTTTTCATTGTAATTTGTCTCTAGTTTTTTTTTTATTTCCTCTTTGAGTTTTTCAGTGATCTCTTGGTTATTTAGTAATGTATTGTTTAGCCTCCCTGTGTTTGTGTTTTTTACGTTTTTTCCCCTGTAGTTGATTTCTAATCTCATAGTGTTGTGTTCAGAAAAGATGCTTGATATGGTTTCAATTTTCTTAAATTTACTGAGGCTTGATTTGTGACCCAAGATGTGATCTATCCTGGAGAGTGTTCCATGTGCACTTGAGAAGAAAGTGTAATCTGCAGTTTTTGGATGGAAAGTCCTATAAATATCAATTAAGTACCTCTGGTCTATTGTATCATTTAAAGCTTGTGTTTCCTTATTAATTTTCTGTTTGGATAATCTGTCCATTGGTGTAAGTGAGGTGTTAAAGTCCCCCACTATTACTGTGTTAGTATTGATTTCCTCTTTTATAGCTGTTAGCAGTTGCCTTATGTATTGAAGTGCTCCTATGTTGGGTGCATATATATTCACAATTGTTATATCTTCTTCTTGGATTGATCCCTTGAACATTGTGTAGTGTCCTTCCTTGTCTCTTGTAACATTCATTATTTTAAAGTCTATTTTATCTGATATGAGTATTGCTACTCCATCTTCCTTTTGGTTTCTTTTTGTATGGAATATCTTTTTCCATCCCCTCACTTTCAATCTGTATGTGTCCGTAGGTCTGAAGTGGGTCTCTTGTAGACAACATATATATGGGTCTTGTCTTTGTATCCATTCAGCAAGCCTGTGTCTTTTGGTTGGAGCATTTAATCCATTCACATTTAAGGTAATTATCGATATGTATGTTCCTATTACCATTTTCTTAATTGTTATGGGTTTGTTTCTATGGGTCCTTTTCTTCTCTTGTGTTTCCCACTTGGAGAAGTTCCTTTAGAATTTGTTGTGTAGCTGGTTTGGTGGTGCTGAATTCTCTTAGCTTTTGCTTGTTTGTAAAGCTTTTGATTTCTCCTTCAAAACTGAATGTGATCCTTGCCAGGTAGAGTAATCTTGGTTGTAGGTTCTTCCCTTTCATCACTTTAAATATATCATGCCACTCCTTTCTGGCTTGTAATGTTTCTGCTGAGAAATCAGCTGTTAACCTTATGGGAGTTCCCTTGTATTTTTTTTGTAGTTTTTCCCTTGTTGTTTTCAGTAGTTTTTCTTTTTAATTTTTGTCACTTTGTTTACTGTGTGTCGTGGTGTGTTTCTCTTTGGGTTTATCCTGTATGGGACTCTCTGTGCTTCCTGGACTTGTGTGGCTATTTCCCTTCCCATGTTAGGGAAGTTTTCAACTATACTCTCTTCAAATATTTTCTTGGGTCCTTTCTCTCTCTCTTCTCCTTCTGGGACCCCTATCATGTGAATATTGTTGTGTTTAATGTTGTCCCCGAGGTCTCTTAGGCTGTCTTCGTTTCTTTTCATTCTTTTTTCTTTATTCTGTTCTGCAGCAGTGAATTCCACCATTCTGTCTTCCAGGTCACTTACCTGTTTTTCTGCCTCAGGTACTCTGCTGATTCCTTTTAGTGTATTTTTCATTTCAGTTACTGTATTGTTTGTCTCTGTTTGTTTGTTCTTTAATTCTTCAAGGTGTTTGTTCTTTATTTCTACCAGGTGTTTGTTAAACATTTCTTGCATCTTCTCGATCTTTGCCTCCATTCTTTTTCCAGGGTCTTGGATCATCTTCACTATCATTATTCTGAATTCATTTTCTGGAAGGTTGCCTATCTCCACTTCATTTAGTTGTTTTTCTGGGGTGTTATCTTGTTCCTTCATCTGGTACAAAATCCTCTGCCTTTTCATTTTGTCTGTCTTTCTGTGAACGTGGTTTTTGTTCCACAGGCTGCAGGATTATAGTTCTTCTTGCTTCTGCTGTCTGCCCTCTGGTGGATGAGGCTATCTAAGAGGCTTGTGCAGACTTCCTGATTGGAGAGACTGGTGATTGGTAGAGCTGGGTGTTGCTCTGGAGGGCAGAGCTCAGTAAAACTTTAATCAGCTTTTCTGCTGATGGGTGGTGCTACGTTCCCTCCCTGTTTGTTGTTTGGCCTGAGGCGACCCAACACTGGAGCCTACCTGGCTTTTTGGTCGGGCTAATGGCAGACTCTGGGAGGGCTCATGCCAAGGAGTACTTCCCAGAACTTCTGCTGCCAGTTTCCTCCCCGGAGTGAGCCACAGCCCCCCACCCCCGCTCCCACCTCTGCAGGAGACCTTCCAACACTAGCAGGTATGTCTGGTTCAGTCTCCTATGGGGTCACTGCTCCTTCCCCTGGGTTCTAATACACACACTACTTTGTGTGTGCCCTCCAAGAGTGGAGTCTCTATTTCCTCCAGTTCTGTCAAAGTCCTGCAATCAAATCCCACTAGCCTTCAAAGTCTGATTCTCTAGGAATTCCTCCTCCTGTTGCCAGACCTCCAGGTTGGGAAGCCTGACATGTGGCTCAGAACCTTCACTCCAGTGGGTGGACTTCTGTGGTATAAGTGTTCTCCAGTTTGTGAGTCACCCACCCAGCAATTATGGGATTTGATTTTATTGTGATTGCGCCCCTCCTACCATCTCACTGTGGCTTCTCCTTTGTCTTTGGATGTGGGGTATCTTTTTTGGTGAGTTCCAGTGTCTTCCTGTCGATGATTGTTCAGCAGTTAGTTGTGATTCTGGTGCTCTCACAGGAGGGAGTGAGCGCACGTTCTTCTACTCTACCATCTTGAACCAGTCTCCTCCTTGTTTCTTATGGCTGAATGATATTCCATTATACACACATACAAACACACACACACGCACACATACATACACACACAGATGCAGGTATGCACACACATACCCCACATCTTCTTTATCCATTCATCTGTTGACAGACACTTAGATTGTTTCCGTACATTGTGAATGATGCTGCAGTAAACATAGGAGTGCATATATTTCTTTGATATCCTGTTTTTATTTCCTTTGGATATATACCCAGAAGTGAAATTGCTGGATCATATGGTTGTTCTAATTTAATTTTTTGAGTAACCTCCATACTTATTATTTTCCATAGTGGCTGAACCAACTTGCGTTCCCCCCAACAGTGTGCAAGGTTTGCTTTTATCCATGTCCTCACCCATACTTATCTTTTTTATGATAACCATTCTGACAGATGTGCGGTGATGTTGCATTGTGGTTTTGACTTGCATTTCCCTGTTGATTAGTGATTTTGAGCATCTTTTCATGTACCTGTTGGTCATTTGTATGTTCTCTTTGTAAAAAATGTCTATTCATTTCCTTTGTCCATTTTTTAATTGAATTATTAATTGTGTATGTTCTTTATATATTTGGGATATAAACTTCTCATTATATATGTGGTTTGCAAATATTTTCTCCCATTCTCTAGGTTGCTTTTTCATCTTTTTGATTATTTCTTTTGTTGTGTAGAAGCTTTCTATTTATTTATTTATTTATAAACATCTTTATTGGAGTATAATTGCTTTACAATGGTGTGTTAGTTTCTGCTCTATAACAAAGTGAATCAGTTATACATATACATATGTTGCCATATCCCTTCCCTCTTGCATCTCCCTCCCTCCCAGCCTCCCTATCCCACCCCTCTAGGTGGTCACAAAGCACTGAGATGATCTCCCTGTGTTATGCGGCTGCTTCCCACTAGCTGTCTGTTTTACATTTGGTAGTATATATAAGTCCATGCCACTCTCTCATTTTGTCCCAGCTTACCCTTCCCCCTCCCTGTGTCCTCAAGTCCCTTCTCTACGCAGAAACTTTTTAGTTTGATGTAGTCCCCCTTATTGATTTTTGCTTTTGTGCTTATACCTTTGGTGTCATCTAAAAAATCATTGTCAAGACCAATGTGAAGGAAGAGTTTTGTGATATCCAGTCTTAATGTTTAATCCATCTTGAGTTAATTTTTGTGTGTGGTGTAAGATAGGGGTCCAATTTTATTGTTCTGTATGTGATTATCCAGTTTTCCCAAAACTGTTTGTTGAAGAGACGATATCATTTTCCCATTGAGTGTTCCTGGCTCCTTTATCAAATATTAATTGACTGTAAATGCAGGGGTTTATTTCTGGGCTCTCTATTCTGTTTCATTGGTCTATGTGTCTACTTTTATGCCTGTATCATACTATTTTAATTACTATACCTTTGTAGTATAGTTTGAAATCAGGAAGTGTGATGCCTTCAGCTTTATTTTTCTTTCTCAATAGCTTTGCCTGTTTAGGGTCTTTTGTGATTCCATACAAATTTTAGGATTTTTTTTATTTCTGTGAAAAATGCCATTGGAATTTTTATACGGATTGCGTTGTATCTATAGATGACTTTGGGTAGTGTAGACATTTTAACAATATTAATCTTCTGATCCATGAGCATGGGGCTATCTTTCCATTTGTTTTTGTCTTAAATTTCTGTCATCAAAGTATTGTAGTGTTCATTGTACAGATCTTTCACCTCTTTGGTTAAATTTATTCTTAAGTATTTTATTGCTTTTGATGCTGTTGTGAATGGGATAGTTTTCTTTATTTCTTTTTTAGATGTTTTGTTGTTAGTGTACAGAAAACACAACTGATTTCTGTATGTCGATTTTATATCCTGTAACTTTACTGAATTTGTTGATTAGTTCCAACAGTTTTTTGGTTGAGTCTTTAGGGTTTTCTATATATGAGATCATATCATCTTCAAATAATGACAATTTTACTTCTTCATTTCTGATTTGGATGCCTTTTATTTCTTTGTCTTTCCCAATTGCTTTAGCTAGGACTTCCAGTACTACGTTGAATAAGAGTGGTGAGAGTGAGCACCCTTGTCTTGCTTTAATCTTGCAGGAAAACTTCCAATTTTTCACCACTGAGTAGAATGTTAGCTGTGGGTTTGTTGTATATGGCCTTTATTATGTTGAGGTATGTTCCTTCTATACCAAATTTGTTGAGGGTTTTTAATCATGAAAGTATGAATGCAGCCTCCTTCTCAAGTGTCTCTGGGACAATATGGGAGACCAGAAAAACCCTCAGAGGCGGAATAAAGAATGTTATTGTATTTTCTGTTCTGCTGAACATATTTAAAATGATATCATGTTCATTGATATGATACCAGGGGTAGAGGGAGAAGAAATATACGCATTTGTAATGCTGAAGTTGTACTTTCCTTCTTTGTTCCTCAAAGGCAGCCCTGGAGGCATTAGATGAACTGGACCTGTTTGGTGTGAAAGGTGGTCCCCAGTCAGTTATCCATGTCCTAGCTGATGAAGTGCAACACTGCCAGGTAAGAGAATAATGGACAACGTTATAGAAAAATGTATTTTTACTCAGACTCAAATTTAGCATGAGCTTTAGAATAAGCAGAACTGAATGAGAGTACATAATCTGATTTATTACCATGTACCAAAAATGTCTTGTTAAGCATCCTATAGAGATAAGCCTGATACAGCATGAGCTATAACAGAGATCATAGTGCTGTTCTCTCACCCAAGGTTATAAAGTGATCCTATCACAGTATATGGAATTCTCCACTATTATTGTATCAAGGGTATATGGGCTCTGCTCCTGAGTATCTCCTTTTCTAAATATCCCAAGAGAACAAGAGGTGATCGATTTTGAGTGTTCTTCTTGATAGTGGCTCTGAAACTTTCTCTTGTCCCTGGTTGGCCCTCGGGTTAGATGTTTAGAGATTAGACTGTTTAAGTGGTAAATGCATATCTTCAGTTTTGTTTAGGATTACTCTCTGTATTGAAAGAGTAAGGTTCTTGTCATTGACAAGATGGCCTTTCTTGTCTTCTTCAAACCTTGATTAGATACCCATGGTGTTCTAGTGAATACAGTCTTACCTTCTAATTTTAAAAATGCAAAATTTTCCATGGAAAAGATAAATTTCAGGGATATAGGAGCTAAGCCTTCCACATCTTGCTTCCCAGCAGCTACATTTTATCTTTATGCTTAGATAGTTGCTAATGGAGCAACAGCATTATGAGTGGGATAATGATGTTAGAGTATTCTTTATCCATTAGCAGCTGCTTAAGAATCAGGATTAGGAGGCACTGAGAGCAGGATTAAGACAAGGGATGATTTACAGAAGTAGTCTTCTAAGCTTTCACTATTAAATCATTTTTAGATTTTCAACTGAATGATCCTCTTCAACATACATCTTTTGAAACTAAAGCTAATAACTTTATAATGCTGAGTTATTTACTAATGTGCCACATTTGACTTCCTTTCTTTTAGTCTATCCTTAATTCGATACTCCCCCGGGCTTCAACATCCAAAGAGGTTGATGCTAGTCTACTTTCAGTTATTTCCTTCCCAGCCTTTGCAGTAGAGGATAATCAGTTGGTGGAGCTCACAAAACAGGAAATCATCACTAAGCTTCAGGTATGTCCGTATGTGCCTTTCTTTTCTTTCAGCTCTAATTTTAAGGCTAAATTAGTATCTTTGTGAGTCTTGAATATGACCTATGTTGGTGATTTAACCAAGTGATCAGGGTTAACATCACCAGTAATAAGATGTACTGACATCATGTACGCCCTGATATGGTGCACTGAGAAGCACAAAGCACCTCCGTGATATCCTTCCCAGGAATGCGGTACCTCAATCTAATCATGAGAAAACATCAGACAAAACCAAATCGAGAGGCATTCTACAAAGTAACTGACAAACACTCTGCAAAAATGTCAAGATGATGAAAAACAGGGAAGGACTGAGGAACCATCACAGATTAGAAGAGACTAAGGAGACATGCCAGCTAAATGCAGTGGTATCCTAAATTGGATACTGGAACAGAAAAAAAGCATCAGTGGAAAAACTGATGAAATCCAAATAAGTTCTATACTTTGGTTAATAGTGTTGTACCAAGGTTAATTTTTTGGTTTTGGTAAATTTTCTGTGGTTATTTAAGATGTTAATATTAGGGGACAGTGGTTGAAGGATATACAGGGACTCTGTACTGTTTTGGGAACTCTTCTATAAGTCTCAGATTATCTCAAAATTTTTAAACTGTGTTTTCTTTTTTAAGAAAACTGTGGTCTCTTATGAATTGTGTGAGCAGGACCGCATAGATTAGTAATTGGGCTGTCACAGACTTATCCTATTGTGGAAAGCCATGGAGAAGATAAAATAAAAACACTGCTTTAGGGAAGAGCCTGCAACTTAGCCCTCGCTTGAAATCACATTGCTGAAATCACTTTCTGCTGCTGGACTGATATCAGGGTTTTTTAAAATTATTTTTTAAGTATCATGTCTCTATTGATGATAGGTTGGCACATGTAGCTGTTGCAAAGGATACATTTCTGATTGATTATATTGCTGTACCAATGTTCATTCTTCTGGCTTGTTTCCTCTGCATTCCCAGGGTCGTTATGGTTGCTGTCGCTTTCTACGAGATGGATATAAAACTCCTAAAGAGGTAGGTTTGTTTTCCCCAAAATGAGTCCAAGGTAGGATGGTCACTACAGCAGCCTCATTCAGAGAAAATACCTCATTCAGAGAAAATACTTACCTCATTAATGGTACTTCAAATAATCACTAAATAGGATAACAATAACTGATGTTTGCTACCTTTGTTAGGATTAGTTGCCAGGTTTTGCTTGTGAGCCCTTCTGGATTAAATAAAATAGAGGAAGGTGTAGTCCTTCCACCTCTTGAAGTTGGTTAGTTTCAGGAAAGAGCTACTGATGGATGCTTAAGTCAGTGGATGAAAATTTCGGCAGAAACAGATTATTTACATAGTCTCAAAATATTCCCCCCCAAATATTTAATTATTACAAAGGGAAAAATCTTTCTGTCAGTAGATCCTTTTGGATCCCTTCCACCTTTTGCAGTTCGTTAGTTCTAAACAGTACTTGATCTTGAAAAGTTAACTTCCTTTCGTTCCACTTGTCAAAAGTTCTCCTTGGAAATATCAATGGAGAAAATTTAGTATTATTAAAAGGGAATGAATGGTTGGTAACCACTTTCATTGACAATGTAAATATAGTTTAAGGCTCAGGTTTGCTGGTTGAGAGCCATTATATATTTTTTTAAATTACCGAGCTCAAACTCTTCTGGTTTACTTCCTGTCTTCCATTTTATTCTTTAAGCCTTTTGACTTCTGCCCCTACCAATCTATTAAAATTGTGCTCTGAAATATTATCATAATCTCCTAAGTAAGCAATCCAGTAGCCTTTTCTCAGTCCTTATTCTCCTTGACTTCTCTGTAGTACATCACTATTACCTACCCCTACATTTTCTTGAAATTCTTTTCCTATTTTAACTTCCACAACTCTACACCATCTTAATTTTTCTCCTCTTTCTGTCCTCCCTCACCAAATTGAGGGTTTACCAAGATTCTGTTCTTGGGCTGCTTGTTCATTATATATAGGTACTACATCCATAATTTGTGATTCGTGTGTCACCTCTATAAGGATGATTCCCAAACCCTCATCTCTTGCTGTCCTTCTGAACATTTCTATTTGTATGTTCTGCTGCTACCTCAAACTTAACAAGTACAAAACCAAACTCAGGCTTATTACAAATTAGTCTCACTTCCTCATACACCTGCCTGTAGTATCATTATTATACCAGTTCTGCTAGTTAGAATCACATGACAAAAGTACTTGCTAAAGGAGGGGAGTGTGTATGTGCTCTGCCTTCTCTGAAACAAACTATCAGTGGTGAAAGGCTGTGTTGTAATACCTCTGAACTAAAGATATAGTCTGACCTTGGAGTGATAAGACAGACTTTGTTTATTGTGTTTTTACCAGGATCCCAATCGTCTGTACTATGAACCAGCTGAGCTGAAGTTATTTGAAAACATTGAGTGTGAATGGCCATTGTTCTGGACATACTTTATCCTTGATGGGGTATTTAGTGGGAATGCAGAACAGGTAATGCACTGGGGAAAGAGCTTTTTAGCAGATTGTTATTATGTCTTCCTCTTTCAGTTAATGACTGTGCTGACCCTGTGTCCAAATGGAAGTCTTCCCTAATAGGGAGGAGACAGAGTTATCTTCTAGAGACTAGTAGTTGAGGGCACATGTTAAAGAGTTAGAAGACCTGGATATTGCTATCACTCAGACTTGACTTTTAATAAATATAGAAAGCAGAATAGCAAGTCCTGTATACTTGCCTTAATCATCAGAGGTACTTGAATTTACCTCCTGACTTTGTATGTCTTTTTTTTAATAAATCTTGGAAATGATATTCTGACTTTAGCAAAAACAAACAAAAAACAAAACAACCACCCACTTATACCCTGTCCTCACCCCCCAAAATACAGTCATCATTGCTTTTTGAGCTACATGAATAAAGTAGTTTAGAAACCATTGTTGGAAAACAGTGAGACTGGACAATTTAATCAAGTTAGTTTAATGTCAGGCATTCTGCAAATTGGCTGTGTTCTAAACTTGGACATAAATCCAACACATTTGGAAGTCGTTTATACTTGGCTACATATATACAGTTTTGTGTAATTTGAATACTTTGGCCAGTAGTAATCTGTAACTGCCAATATGAGTTTAAATAATAGGGGTACACCAAAGTTTCAGGGGCACAAAGTGCTGTTTTACTCTAAGCTTTATATAGAGTATCCTTATTTGAGCAAGAAATAAGATAAGCAATAATAGAGATACCTGCCCTATTTTGAGCACCCTATTTTTTTAAACCAAACTTTTAAAAAATATTTATTATTTATTTATTTATTCATTTTGGCTGCTCTGGGTCTTAGTTACGGCACGCAGGATCTTCATTGCGGCATGTTTAGTTGGTGGCATGCGGGCTTCTTAGTTGCAGCATGCGGGCTTCGGCATGCAGATTCTTGGTTGCATTATGCATGTGGGATCTAGTTCCCCGACCAGAGATCGAACCTGGGGCCTCTGCATTGGGAGCACAGAGTCTTACCCACTGGACCACCAGGGAAGTCCCTTGACCACCCTATTTTGATTCTACCATTTTTCTCAGTCCTTCTCAAATTCCACAGAATTGTTTCTCAAAAACTGTGCTTGCTCAAAGAAAGATTTATTTATTAAATGTGCCAACTAAGTACAAAGCATATTCAAGTGTTTTGAACTCTCAGGGGAAAAAAGGAGCTGGATGGCCTGGATTCTTATTTATTCTTTTTTTTTCCTGGCTTTGCTGCTGACCACTGAGTAGTCCAAGTACTGTCATTGACTTCTTCAGTTTCTCTGTACAGGCATACCTCAGAGATATGCAGGTTCAGTTCCAGAGCAGCACAAATATTGCAAATATCTCAATAAAGCAAGTCATATGAAATTTTTTGGTTTCCCAGTGCATATAAAAGTTATGTTTACACTACATTCTGTTAAGTGTGCAATAGCAGTATGTCTAAAAAAACAATGTACATACCTTAGTTAAAAATATTTTATTGCTGAAAAATGCTAACCATCATCTGAGCCTTCCATGGGTCATAATCTTTTTGCTGATACATGCTTTGAAATACTTTGAGAATTCCCAGAAATGTGACACAGAGACACAAAATGAGCAAATGCTGTTAGAACAATGATGCCAGTAGACTTGCTCAACACAGGGTTGCTGCAAACCTTCAATTTGTAAAACAAAACCAAACAAACAAAAAGCAGTATCTGTGAAGCACAATAAAGCAACGTGCAATAAAACAAGGTATGCCTGTACATATGATGAGAATAGTTTTTCTTTCTTCATTGAAGAAGTGGATAGCCCTAAAATTCTTTGAATTTCACAGATGAAGACATATGATAAGTGCATGGTACAGTCAATTTGGCTATAATGAGACACATAGGTGTTCCCTAAAAATCACCATGCTCTGCATATTTGAGAAGTAAAAACTATAGGGCTTATGGGAAAATGTGGTTGGGGAAAACACTTAAAAAGTTTGTCAGAAATACATACAAAATGATAGGAACCTAATAAAAACAGTACCACAGATAGGCATTAATGGCTTTAACACATTCATTCATTACTCTTTCAAAAATTATATTCTGAGAAAATTATTTCAAGGGTGGCATACATTTAGATACAACGCTGCTCATCACTGTTACATTCATACAAATTAAGTCTGGTCGTAATTTAAATGTTCAACAAGAATGAAATGTTAAATTAGAGATCATGTGTATAAAATATGCTGCTATTAAAATGTGTATTAAAATTTAATATCATTGTTAAAAATTCAGATTAACTGTTGTTTTATACTTCAAATATAATTTTATTTTAGTGTTTGGTTTTCTCATAATTGAAAAAAAACAGTACCACAGCCTTATACACGTTAAATGGTTAAGAAATATATAAATACCACAAAGATATGGCACTTGTACCTTGAAAAACACCTGAAGTTTTCTTGTGGATATGTGCAACCATGTTCCTACCACCTCACTTGCAGGGCTCCCGTGCACACCACCCTACATGCCAGAGGAAGAGAGGAAAAGAGAGATAGCATAAGAGAAAAGAAAAAAAAATAATATCAAACAGAGAGGAAAAATTAAAAAAATAGGGCAAGGAGGGAATAGAAGGGGAAATTAAATAGAAGGGAAGGCACAGAGCCATGCAGCCAAGTCGGCCATGAGAAGGGAGCAGCTCGGGAGTGGTAGGAGAGTTATCTGAAATTGGATGGAAAGTTGTAACACCACATGTGGATGGGTTGTGGTTCATGGTTCTGAGGTGTGTGCATGTGTGTGTGTTGTGTATTCTTACACGACTCAGTTCAGCTGAGTGCCTTCTCAGGTTGAAATTGTGCATAAGCAGATGTGAAATTCATGTCATGCTCAAATTGTTCTGTAATATATCAAATGCATTGGAACAAATTTGTGTTTTCAAAACAACTATCATAGCAGAACTGACTATATAGTTTTTCTACCATAAATTATAGTGGGGTTTTTTTTTTGCTTTTTATTTATTACTAATCTACAGCAAATTTTTAAGCAAAAAAATGTAAACTTGATCATAATAGAAACTTAATTTGACAGGGAAAATACAGTTTTAAAAGCAATTACATGTAAAGTCAAGAAGCTGTACTCAGTGTAGTACACAGTGGGTAGAAGCATGTACGTGGAGGCAGGCTGACTTGGGCTCAAATCTGGGCTCATCCTTGTACTCGCTGTATGATCTTTCAGAAGCTCATAACCTCCTTGAGCCTTAATTTCCCTGTAAAAAGGCTTTAATTACAGACACCTGGATGGTTATTAAAATTAAATTTATTCATCAGCAGAACAGGAATAAAGATGCAGATGTAGAGAATGGACTTGAGGACGTGGGGAGGGGGAAGGGTAAGCTGGGATGAAGTGAGAGAGTGGCATTGACATATATACACTACCAAATGTAAACTAGATAGCTAGTGGGAGGCAGCCACATAGCACAGGGAGATCAGCTCGGTGCTTTGTGACCACCTAGAGGGGTGTGATAGGGAGGGTGGGAGAGACACGCAAGAGGGAGAGAATATGAGGATACATGTATACATAGAGCTGATTCACTTTGTTATATAACAGAAACTAACACAACATTGTAAAGCAATTATACTCCAATAAAGATGTTAAAAAAAATTAAATGCGTTAAAAGTATGCAAAACTCCTAGCATAGTATCTGGCCTCCATCAGCATTTAGTAAATACTACTTCCCTTTCTTTCCTTTCACTAGGTGAATATACCCCTTTGCAATAGGACCTTCTTTGGCTACAACCCTCCCTAGATCCCCAAAGGGAACTCTATGAATTTTGTTCCCCTTTTCTTTTCTCTACAGGTTCAAGAATACAGAGAGGCTCTTGAAGCAGTCCTCATCAAAGGCAAAAATGGAGTCCCACTTCTGCCGGAGCTGTACAGTGTTCCTCCTGACAAGGTAAGCTGGACGGTGCCATAACATGGAGCTGGGAGAAGAGGAGCAGCACCTCAAAAGGACTGCCTTATTTGAGTCAAATAATTTTTAATCTTCTGATTTTAATGTTCTAAAGTCTTTCTTTAGGTATAGAACAATTAAAATATGATTTTATTCCTTTGAAAGTATATTTATAAAGCAGACTCAGTTATGGCACTGTTACTGGGCAAGACGAGGGCAAGATCATATCTTATAGAGGTAGTTTCACGGGTGTATATTTGTCCTCAAACTCATCAAGATGCATATGTTAAATATGTATGGCCTTTCTATATGTCAGCCAAACCTCAATTTAAAAAAATAAAATGAGTTGTTCAGAGATTGATTTTTAAAAAAATCAAACTTTAAGGTTGAGAATGATATGGAGATCAGTAAGCCGAACTAGAGTGATGTTCTGTGTGAACTCTCAGTATTTGATATTTTCTGCTTTGAGGCTAGTCATCTGGGATTAATTGAGTAGATCAGGCTTGGAAAATGAAGTATGTCTCCATTTTCTCAAAATGCCAGTTCAAATTACCATTATTCCTCTTCTTCATTGCAAAAGAGCATTAGCCGGGGGAGAGATGCAATATTCCATGCTGGTGGGGATGAGTGGACTAAGCTCCTAGCAACATCAGCAGCATAACCTGAGAGCTTGTTAGAAATGCAGATTTCAGGCCTTTCCCTACATCTACTCAGTAAGAATATGCCATTGGACAAGATCCTTAGGTGGGGTGTATCCATGTACAGTTAGAGGAGCACTGCCCTAGACTGTAGTCATAGTGCCTGACTTTTCAGTGCATTGCATATATGACTGTTTTATAGAGTATGAATCACAATCCAGACTCGGGCTTTTTGTTGTCTAGTATTTTAAACCTCCTATTCTTTTTTTTAATTAATTAATTAATTTATTTATTTTTGGCTGCATTGGGTCTTCATTGCTGTGCACGGGCTTCCTCTAGTAGTTGTGGTGAGCGGGGGCCACTCTTTGTTGCGGTGCGTGGGCTTCTCATTGCGGTGGCTTCTCTTGTTGTGGAGCACAGGCTCTAGGAGCACGAGCTTCAGTAGTTGCGGCACACGGGCTCAGTAGTTGTGGCTCACTGGCTCTCGAGTGCAGGCTCAGTAGTTGTGGCGCATGGGCTTAGTTGCTCCGCGGCATGTGGGATCTTCCTGGACCAGGTGTCGAACCTGTGTCCCCCGCATTGGCAGGCGGATTCTTAACCACTGCACCATCAGGGAAGCCCTAAACCTTCTATTCTTTTCCTTTATCTCTTTATTTATTTATTTATTTATTTATTTAGGTTGATGAAGAATATCAAAATCCTCACACTGTGGACCGAGTCCCCATGGGCAAACTGCCTCATATGTGGGGTCAGTCTCTATACATCTTAGGAAGCTTGATGGCAGAGGTAAGGGGAAACTTCAAGGCTCTTCCATTTTTCTGCTTTAGTCACCATAACAATCAGATTTGTGAGTAGCTCATTAAATCTGAAGGATATATCTTTTGCCTTTTGTATTCTGCCTTAATTACAGATTTTCCTCCAGATTCTTAGAGTGAGAGCATGGCCAGTCCTTGGCAAAAATCTTTCCCTCTGGCAACTATGTCCGTCATGCTTGCCCAGGGGTTCCTACCTTGGTACTGTACTTGAAGTTGCTCTGGAATCAGACCCTAGATAGTTCCTTTTCAAAACGCCCCCTAGTGCCTGTCTGGTAACTGCAAATGCAATTGTGCTTGGATAGTAATGACTTATAATGGATTTAAGTGCTAACTTTTCCAAGCAACATAATGTTTCATTCTTTAATTAAATAAACTGATAAGATAATTTTAGGTACCATGACAAGTGTTTGGGAGCATCATAGTTTTTTATTTGTTTGTTTGTTGATAAGGGGCCCTTTAAATGTTCCTTGTATTAAACTCTGTTGAGACAGCTCTTAATGAAGCACTTTGGAATTTCTTAGTTTACGTCAGCTTATTTGTGACATTTTGAACCATAAGAAGGGTTCCCTTTCTCAAAGTTTTCCAGTTTTACTGAAAAATCTATTTCCCCATTATAAGTTATTATATAAGGTAAGCTATAACCCAGGCTCCTAGAGGATCTAGGGTGGGACTTAGCTTTCCTTTCTGAGCCATACTCTTCGACCTGTTTATGTATAACTGTTTACTTTCTGGAGCTGTTTTTATTTGTTTTGTTTTGTTTGTCCCAGTTTTATTGAGGTGTAATTGACATATCACTGAGTTTCAAGCGTACAGCATAAAGTTTATCTTTAGTTGACATTATTATAAATGTAGCAGTAATGGGCAGAATGATTTGTTTAAAATAATCCTTACCTGGTGACTTTCTCATTCAATTAGAATAAATTAATGCTATGAAAAAATGAGGAGATGAATGGTATTCTTAAGGGCTGAGTGGGTGAGTTCATCGCATTTCATCAAAGGCAGAAACTCAGGTCAAGTCAAAAGATATCTGCTAAGCAGAAATCATAGCAAGCATATGCGTAAATATGAAAGCAACAGGACTAATGACTTAAATTATTGATTAGAAGCATTGTGATCTGATTGTCTAATCATGTGCATCCAGAGAAAGTGGAGGTATAACTAGAAAACTTTCTGTTTATCTCTTATACCCCATCTATTTCCAAAAAAATGATTTTTGGCAGCCACTAGAAATTAACTCCAGATAAAATTAATTTGGATGTGAATTCAGGAGTTCAAACATTTTCATACAGTAAAGGTATTTGTTTCCTTTCCATACATGCCTCTCACATGTTATGGTACGGGGTTTTGGCACTGGTATGTTGTTTCTCCTCAAACATTAGCTTTTTTGGAGATATAGTAATATGTCTTTTTATGGTTTTTCTTTAGGGATTTTTAGCTCCTGGAGAAATTGACCCCCTGAATCGCAGGTTTTCTACTGTACCAAAGCCAGATGTTGTGGTTCAAGGTATGTATTCTTATTCCCAGCAGCAGAAATTTAACATTAAAGGTCTGGTTTGGGCCAGTAAATGATGACTTTATCCTTTATGATGTATTTTGTTAGGCTTCAAAATGTATAGAATAAACTTGACTCTGTTTGGTTTCAAGATTTCTGTTAATCTTAATCATGAACAAATGCTTAACAAAGGATGTTATCTGATTCTCTTAATACTTCTTATTTCTGGAAACTCTTTTCTTTTCACCATGATGATATTATAGCCTTCTGATTATCTCTGCTTTTGTTCTGAGCATTCCTTCTGTGCTTTTTCTGCTAGTATTTCTTTCTTCTCATATCCTCCTAATGGTTGTGTACTTAGTCTTATACTCTTGTCTTTCTGTATTTATACCCTGCATGTGTTTGCTAGGGCTGCCTCCTCCATAATACATTTGCTTCCATGGCTCCAACTATTACCTCTTTAGAGAGTACTCCAAATCTTTATTTTTTGTTCCTAGCAATCAACTTAAATTTTGAGGTTATCTACTCTATGCAAAACACTGGGCTAAGCTGTATAAACGTTTTAAGAAGTCTAGTCCCAATATATATACACAACATTTTCATCACTTATACTTCAAATGCAAAACTGACCTTTTTTTGTCTCCATCCTATTCTTTTACCTCTCCCAAGAAAAGCAAATCTTGCCACCTTCCTTAACTCTCTCAATGACATCACTATTATGCTACTCTCCTAGGGTAGAAAACTCCAGGTGATTTTTGACTCCCCAGAAACGCTATCCAATGTGGTACTAGGTCCTCCTGAGAAGCTCCTCTGAAATGTCTCCACTTCAACCCCAACCTCCATTGGAGTTGATTCTATATAGAAAATAATCCTTAGTATTTTCTAAACCTTCTTATACTTGGCATCCTATGTGGTAGGATAGGATAAAGGTAGTCATAAAGGTAGTCTTTGCTTATCAATGTACAGGCATATTTCATTTTATTGTGCTTTGCAGATATTGTGTTTTTACAAATTGAAGGTCTGTGGCAACCTTGTGTCAAGCAAGTCTGTTGGCACCATTTTTCCAAGAGCATTTGCTTACTTCGTGTCTGTGTCACATTTTATAATTCTAGCAATACTTCAAGCTTTTTCATTATTATTATATTTGTTATAGTAATCTGTGATCAGTGATCTTTGATGTTACTACTATGACTCATTGAAGGCTCAGATGATTGTTAGCATTTTTTACTAATAAAGTATTTTTTGTTTTGTTTTTTCTTTTTGTGGTACGCGGGCCTCTCACCGCTGTGGCCTCTCCCATTGCAGAGCGCAGGCTCAGCCGCCATGGCTCACGGGCCCAGCCGCTCCGCGGCATGTGGGATCCTCCTGGACCGGGGCACGAACCCGTGTCCCCTGCATCTGCAGGCGGACTCCCAACCACTGCGCCACCAGGGAAGCCCAATAATAAAGTATTTTTAATTGAGGCATTTACATTGTTTTTTTGGACACAATGCTGTTGCACACTTAACAGACTAAAATATAGTGTAAACATAACTCTTTTCATTTGGTTTTATTTATTTTTTAATTGAGGTATAGTTAATTTGCAGTGTTGTGTTAGTTTCAAGTGTACAGCAAAGTGATTCAGTTGTGTGTATGTGTGTGTGTGTGTATATATATATATATACATATATATATTCTTTTTTATATATATATATATTCTTTTTCAGATTCTTTTCCATTAGAGGTTACTACAAGATATTGAGTATAGTTCCTTGTGCTATACAGTAGATCCTTGCTGTTTACCTATTAATATTTTATATATAGTAGTGTGTATATGTTAATCCCAAACTCCTAATTTATCTACCCTTGCCACCTTGCTACCCCTTTTGGTAACCATAAGTTTGTTTTCTATAAGCATAACTTTTATATGCACTGGGAAACTAAAAATTTGTGACTCGCTTTATCGTTATACTCGCTTTACTGAAGTGGTCTGGAACCAAACCTGCAACATCTCTGAGGTATTCCTGTACATAGCGAACGTTATATAAAAGACCATTACTCTTCCCCTCCCATGAGAAAGCTTGTTCTCCTTTGAAACTTATGCCATCTGGCTATATTGGTCTCCTGGTTACTCTCATTCATTCATTAGAGACTTTGAGGCTTGGCTCATAGCCTTCCTCTTCTTCCCCAATTCCTACCATAGTACTAGATTTCAGCATCAGAGTAAGTGCCATCTAATATTTTAGCCTCAAAATTCTTGGATATCTAGAACCCTAGTGACCCTTCCCTCTGCCTCTACTCCACTCACTTTTAGGACGAAACTTTAGAACTGTTTCACCTCAGATATTCCATTCCCAAAAGTCCCAATCACCAGTCATAACTGCATATTATTTCAGTTTTCTTCCCCCCGACCCATTACACTTGTGTCTATTTTCTCCTAGTCTACACTCCCCTACCTTTCGGTTGGTCATCTAAATCTCTTAATTACCAGCACACCAAACTTCTGCTACACCCACCAGAAAAATCACAGCCCCAGATCAGTTTTACTCTCTATATTTTCTGATCCTGTACCTGGCCTGCTAAAATCTTCTAGAAAAAAAAAAATCACACAAATGAGCAGAGTGGTAGCATTGTAAATCCACAGTCTCCAACTTAACTAGGCCTACAGTGCCTCCTGTCAGTCCTTGTTCTTACTGTTAGTTAGCATTTTCATTCTCCTCAACTATTCCACACGTTCTCTGTTTTCAACCCCACTGCTTGTTTTCAACCTCATTCTTGGCCTGCTACTTTATGCTGGGTAATCTTAATGTTTTGATCTTTGTCAATTTCCCAACCCCCCCACTACAGTCTTACTTATATCTTCACCCAGCCTTGCCTCCTTTTCTTGAGTCTCAGAAAAGCTGTCTTTTCTCCTCTTCAGCACCAACTCTTCCTTCTGATGCTTGATCCTATCCTCTTCCCTAGCCTTCATAGAAACCTACTCTTTCCTATCTTCAAACTCTTCTCTGTTGGTTCTGATTTTTAATACATTGACATGTTCATCTCCCTCTAGTTATCCTATCCTTCCTTTCTCATCCAAACTTCCACTTCTTTACATTTCATTCATTCTGCATTCATTTACAACTAGCTTATCATTCCTCTGAAAGTGATTTTGCTTAAGTTATTGCCAAACTCGGTAGATATTTTTCAATCCACTTCTTAGAGGATCTTTCTGTTTCATTTGTTGTTTATGTTTCTGGAAACTCTTAACTCACATGTCTTCTGTGATACCATACTCCCTTGGCTCTCCTTCAACCTAAGTTTTGTACTTTTCTGTCTCATTCTGGGCTTCCTCTTCTTCCCCTTGCCCCTTAACTGTTGGTATTTCTGGGAGTTTTGTCCGTAGCCCACTGCTCTCATTATTCAGAATATTTGTTATTGTCTCTCAGCTTCCTCCCATTCCTCACCTTTTCCCTTTTCCTGCCTCCTAACTTCTCCCCTCTCAGAAGATGACCTCACCTCCTATACCATAGAGGACATATAAGCCATGAGACAAGAACCCCTCACTCCCGCCCCCAGGCTTTTTCATCATCTGCGCATATCTTATATGTTGAAATTTCTCAAGGTTATATTCTAGGTCCTTTTCTCTTCTTTTCTATATATTCTCCTTGACCCATCTCTTTCTATGCTAATGACTCCTGAATATATCACATTCACTTTAAACTCAACATGTCCAAAATTAATCAGCTGCACTCTCCTAGTTCTACATCATCTGTGCCTGCTTTTCTCCCTATTTGCCTATGTCAGTAAATGGCACACTTTTCTCTCAGTTACACAAATAAACACATGAAGAATCATTCTCAGTATCTCTCCCTCTCATCTCCTACGTTCAGTTAACAAGTCCCAATTTCTTTACCTTCTAAATAATTCATAAATCCATCTAGTTTATCCAGTACCAATGTCATGATCCTAATCTAAGTAGTCAGCATCTCTTCCTTGCATTAATGCAATAACTTTTTTTTTAAATGCAATAACTTTTGAAGTGGTCTCCCTGTCTTCAGTGTAGGTCCACTACAGTATATCAGCTTATTCTTTAATCATCAACATGAATATGTTCTTTTTAAGACGGAGATCTGGATATGCTATTCCCCTGATTACAACTCTGCAGGGGCTTCCCATTGCCAACTTTCTTAACATGGCTTACAAGGCTCTTTATGATCTGCTCCCTGACCCCACCTTCAGCGTCATTTCTCACCACTGCTGCTTCACACTCCATGTTCCTACTATAAAGAACTTTTTTTTATTATTCCTAGATCTGCCTTGTTCTCTGTTGCCCTTGAGTCTTTGTCTATGCTATTTCTTTTGTCTGGAACAGCTTCTCCCTTAGTTTTACCTTCACTTTTACCAGAATAACTCCTATTCAGCTCTATAGCAAGACTCAGTGTCAATGTCATTTTCTCCAAGGATCATGTCTATCTTTGTATCCCTAGCATATGGCAGTACCTAGCACATAGGTGGTACCAAATAAGCATTTTCTACATACTTGATAAAACATAAACAAAAAGCTGAGTTGTTGGGGTTGAAAGTAGCCCTGGGACCCCAGAGTGTTGTTCATTTGCCTCTCCTTTAGTCCCCTTTACTCCTGCTACCAACTGCATTGCCCTCTGCAGAACTCTGAGGCTCAGGAGAATGCAATTTGGAAATCATTACCCAAGGATAAAATACAAGTTCCTTAAAGTGACACACATGCTCTCCATGATGATCTAACCCCTATTTGCCTTTCCAGATTCATTTTGTTGGTGGTTGGTGGGGGGGTTGTTTGTTTTTTGTGTGTTTTTTTCCACTGTGCAAGGTGTTTCATGCTACAGCAATATGGAAATGTATGTAGTCCCCACCCCATCTCTTACACACACACACACACAAACACACAAACACATACTTTTCCATTTTCATGTTTTATGATCATTCTGGATCTTCTACCTAAAATGGCTTTCCCAATTCCTATTCCCTTCTTTCTCCTGGCTAACTTATTCATTCTTTCAAGTTCACCTTAGACATCAGGAAGCCTTTTCTGAAACTTCCCCCTGCCAACTCCAGACTAGATAGGTGTCACTCTTGGGTGATCACACAATGTTCTGTGCATATATTTATTTACTTAACAGGTTATTTTATAATGAGTTTATGTGTGTGTCACTTTCATTACACTATGAGCTCCTTGAGGGAGAGACTAACATATTCATCTCTAAATCCCTAGTGCCTAGCATAGTACCTTACCATTTAAGTGCTTAGTAAATGTTTATTAATGAATGAATAGATGACCACATATGTTTCCCTGGACTTTTGTCAGCCCACTATTATTCTTCCTCTGTATATTTTTCCTGGAGAATCTTTGTTGTTTTCAGTTAGAAGTAATCAAGATGGTGTTATGTCCAGGGGACTCTGTAATCACCATACCCTGCATATCCTGCCCCAGACCACAGCAGCACAACACCATGAGGTCCCCAAGGTAGAAAAATACACAAAAGATAATGGCAAAGGAATGCAGAGTAGCACTTTTTTAACTAGGCTTTTGCCCCCCAAACTCAACAAATACAATACTTGTAAGCTGGAATGAACCAAATGGCACCTTCATTTTCTTATAAACCCAATTCAACATATCTAGCAGTACTAGAGGAGCAGGAATAGGGTACATGTTTGCCCCTGGTGCTTAGCATTAAGCCAGCTGAGGCCCCATTCAGGTTATTGGCCTCCAGACAGATTATCAGTCCCACAGAGGGGGAATAAACAGAAGAGTCAGTGAGGTGGCCTGGACTTCTCCTTTGTGAGTATGATTACCACTTTTGAGACATGAGTGTGAGAGGAAGAAAAGGGAGCTGTCCAGGTTTGGCAGGCTCTGAGTCTAGAGAAGTCTTATCCCCATCCCCCAAAACAACTACACAGAGTTTCAAATATGGTACCTCAGTGCTTTATCCTGAAGTTACCTTGCCTTCTACTGTTCTCTAGCTTTGAGCAATTCGTACCATTAGGGTGTTCTTTATTATCCTCATAATGCTGTCCCTGGTCTTTTTTTTCCTATTTAAACATAGAATCACAGATATAAGTGAGTGTGGCATTCTCTAGAAGCACATAGGTATTTAGACAAAAAACAGAATTAAATATTCTAATCATGAAATCTTGTTTCCTTTTCCATTTAGATAATATCATTATGTACCAAGCATGATGATTGTTTCATCAAGTCTACAATAACTGTTAATTTCCTTACCTTCCTTTTGTTTTCCCTTCAAAAAAATATTGTGTGGCTCGAGAGATCTTTAGGTTCCTATTGAAATAAAATTTTCTGTTGACCTCATCTTCTTTCTTTCCTATAGTTTCCATTCTAGCTGAGACAGAAGAAATCAAGGCCATTTTGAAGGACAAGGGAATTGATGTGGAGACCATTGCTGAGGTGCACCCCATCAGAGTACAACCAGCTTGTATTCTCAGCCACATTTATTCCAGCCTAGGTAAGGAGATTGGCCAGCCCGCTAGAATCAAAGCATTATTTGATACAGGCTGGTTTCCTTCCTTTTTATTTTTTTCTTGATCTTTATTGCTTTATTAAACTGCATCTGAAAAGGAATTTAGAGTCTCTGGAATCTAAGTTTCTAACCCTATATATCCTGAGCAGGCTTGATAATTTTCAGTGTGTTTTATGAACTCTTTGGTACAGAGGGCATGACTGTTATCAGGCAACTTTGTATCTTCATTCCAAGTGTGTGCTTAACCAACTTGTTCTTCTCCCCTTTCTTGGGACCTATATTTCCATTTTGAAAAAATGCTAACTTTATATACATTAATAGCCAAGGAACTTGTTTTTAGTTCTTTATACTTTGTCATGTAATGAATTAGTTGACAATATTTTAAAATTCCATTTCTTAATCTAATACTTATTTTTAATTAGTACTTATTTTTTATTCAACTTATATATTAAATTTGGTGATAGACACATTAAACAAATTACTACAAGTTAAAAATTTATGCAAGTTACTACAAATTTCACATTAAACAAATTACTACATTGTTAAAAAAAGGATGTGCAAAATTTCTAAACCACCCTTGTGGAAGGCTGAATAGTGGCCCCAAAAGATATTCAGGCCCTAATCCCTGGAACCTGTGAACATTACCATTTAAGGCAAAAGGGATTTTGTGGGTATGATTAGATTAAGGAGATTGAGATTGGTGGGGAGGATTATTTTGGATTATTCAGGTGGGCCCTAAGTATAATCACAAGTCTCCTTATAAGAGATACCCAGAGGGAGATCAGACTGTAGAAGTAAGAGATGTGATGACAGAAGCAAGTGATCAGAGTGATAAGGCTGTTAGGCTTATCCTCTAGAAGCTGGAAGAGTCAAGGAACAGATTCTCCCCTGGAGCCTCCAAAAGCAACCAGCCCTGCTTGACACCTTGATTTTTATTTTACGTCATGGTAGCCATAAGGTTCATTTTGAACTTCTCATCTCCAGAACTGTAAGAGTATAAGTGTATGTTGTTTTAAGCTACTGAGTTTATGTTACTTTGTCATAGCACCAATGGGAAATTAATACAATCTTAAATCAAGCCACAAAGTAAATTTATAAATGAAGAATGTACCTTACATAGTAGATTGCCACTTACAAACCCTAGTTGTGTGTGTACTTTTTTTCTTCACCAAGAGTGGTCTGTTAGTAATTAAAGCCAAACCAAATTTTGTCCGGCTCAAAACCAGCCTCCATCCCTTTTTACTAACACCTACTCCAAACACTCAATTTCTGTGGCAGTTATGTAGGTCTAAATTGAGAGGGAATCAACCAAGGAGGGAAGGACCAACAGTCAGAGCTGACTGTTCTTTATCTTTCCTAGCACCCACATTTTATGCCAGCACGACCTGAACTCCCAGAGCTATTAACATTACATTTGGCTTTAGGAATATATGGATTTCCCCCACTCTTCCATTCTAGCCATAATGTAGAAAATCCCTTTTCTTTTTAAATTAAGTGCAAAATTGGAAGTTCCTAAAGAAATTTTACCAAAAAAATGGAAAACTAAAATATAAACACATAGAAATTATCAAGTTTATTGAATATAGGTCTCAGGTCCTAATAAATAAAACCTAGCCACAAATTAGCTTGAATAGTACAAATTACTGAACCCCTGGTTCCCTCCACTGACTCAGCCCTATTAGTGGTAAATGCCAAGTCAAGACTCTGAAACTTCTGAGATTAATTTGGATTGATGCTTTACTAGGTGGGATGGGGTACCTCAGTCCTTTCTAGAACCTGCTTCCTGGGTTTTTTTTTAATCTCCTTGGCTATTCCCTCTAGCTTCAGACTATAATGTACTCCTAGTCTCCAGATACCAGTCCCCTAGCACTAAATCTCTTGAAATAAGGAAGGTATTTCTCTATCTAGCCCAAATCTTACTCCATGAATATTATTTGATCTTGTAATTACTATCTTCTTTGCCCTTCTGAGAAGTCTCTATGGTTTGGGGTCTGTGGAAGTCCTGTTGATGCCTTTGATGTGATTCTCTCTGGCTCTCACTTAAAAGTTGATGCCTTTTACCCTTTTCTTCTTCACATCCGTTGTTGTAAACTCAGCATAATCTTACGAGGATATACGTAACTTCCAAGCTCTGGGACTTCATTCCTGGAATCTACCTGCATCACATCAGATCTCTCTAACAAACAGAAGCAAACTCCTTACTGACTACTTTTTCAAAGTCTGCACTTTGTTTTGGGCCTCTTACGAAGTTATCATTTCCTAGCCAGAGAAAATAGGGACTACTAGGTCTTCGGGACTTCAGTTTAATGAATGCACAAACATTTCAGGGACTCAAGTAGCAAGTTATATTTATTTTCCAAATGTGCTCCTTCATTCGCTTCATTCATTCATTCTTTCATAAGGCTCTATTGCTTACTTTTATGTACCAGGCACTGGGTGTGATGCTGTGAGAGACATAGACATATAACCAAATAATTATAGTACAGTCTTATAAATGCTATAACAATGGCATTACGTACAAAGTACAGGAGAAAGAGAATAGATTTGCCTGGGAAGGTCAAGAAAGGCACGTTTTGATGATTTATAAAATGAGTGACTCTTCATAATTCTATTATTGCAATAATTTCACAATAACAAAAATGCTTTCTTTTAAATTTATTTATTTATTTTTGGCTGCGTTGGGTCTTCGTTGCTGTGTGCAGGCTTTCTCTAGTTGTGGTGAGCAGGGGCTACTCTTCGTTGCGGTGCATGGGCTTCTCATTGTGGTGGCTTCTCTTGTTGCAGAGCACGGGCTCTAGGCACCTGGGCTTCAGTAGTTGTGGCACGCAGATTCAATAGTTGTGGCTCGTGGACTCTAGAGCTCAGGTTTAGTAGTTGTGGTGCCCAGGCTTAGTTGCTTTGTGGCATGTGGGATCTTCCCAGACAGGCTCGAGCCCATGTCCCCTGCATTGGCAGGCGGATTCTTAACTACTGCGCCACCAGGGAAGCCCCAAAGTTGCTTTAAGGATATATTGAATGACAGCTGTAATTCCACCAAGGAAAACAGGCTATTTCTTCACCAGGTATGTTTATTTATATATGTTCCCAGAAGTGGGATTCTGTGCCTCACCTCAAACACTCAGTATTTCAGTTCTATAATTTTTTTTTTAATTTTTAAATATTATGTTGTTAATCAACTTTGGGAACATAAGAACTTTATAGGAGAGTGCTGTCAGAAACATGGTGGAGTGAAAAGCTACCTTTGTCTCTCCCCTTGAAGCTACAACCAGTAAAACATCTACAACACAACGAAGGTGCCTTTGCCCAACACAACAGGATGCCAGAGAATTCCACACATCTGTACATCTATAGGTGGGTGAACTGGAACACATAGAGGAGGCAGAACAGAGGGAACAGTGGAGTTGGTACCTGCAATCCCAGCCCTCTGACTGTGGCAGCTGAGCCCATAGCTTCAGAAAACCCAATAGCAGCAGGGGAAGCAGCACGCATGACTCTGCCTGCCACCACAGGCAACTTAGCAGCAGGAACAGTGGGGCCTGGGACCCCATCCCTCCAGTCACTGAGGAACCCATGACCCCAGACTCTTGCCCCACTATTTGCATTGGTAGAGCCCCCGAACCTGACAGCACTAGACACAGTGGAGGCATCTGTGCAACCCCAGCTTCCCCTCCCACACTGTTCCCCTCCCCCCACAGCAGAGCCTGTGTCTCAGGGGATCTCCCACAAAAGAGAAGAGCCCATCATCCCAGTAATGACAGCAGCTCTGGCAGAAGCAATACAGCAATAAGCCTAGAGGCACAAGAAGCAACAGCAAAAGCACAGAGCCACACCTGTTACACATATGGTGGAGGCTGGAAAGTGCCAACTCTCAAGTATAACCAGAGGTAGCTCAGGTGAGCGAAACCAAAAACTTGTGTGATAGCGCCACCTACTGGAAAGCAAAAGAAAGGATTGTAACTCCTAACCGGTCATTTAACTTCAAATGTGCCAGCAGAGGAACAATTCATCAAGCAATATGAAGAATCACAGTAACACTATATCACAAAAAGAAAATGACAATTCTCCAGAAGCCAAACTTAAAGTCATGGAATATTGAGATCTAACTGATAGAGCCATCATATAGAGCCATCAAAATAGCCATCATGAAGAAACTCAATGAGATACAAGAAAACTCAGAAAGGCAGTGTAATGAGCTCAGGAATAAAATTAATGAACAGAAGGAATACTTTACCAAAAAGATTGAAACTCTAAAGAAGAACCAAACAGAAATTCTGGAAATGAGAAACACAATAAACAAGATGAAAATGCATTAGAAAGGATTGGAAATAAAGCAGACAATATGGAAGAGAGCATTAGTGAACTCAAAGATAGAAACCTAGAAATGATACAAGTAAAAGAGGAAAGAGAAGTAAGACATATATAAAAAGAGGAAATCCTATGAGAGCTACACATCTCTTTTAGGAAAGGCAGCATTGGGATAATAGGTATCCCAGAAGAAGAGAGGAAGAGCAATTATTTAAAGAAACAATAGCTGAGATCTTCCCAAACATGGGGAAGAAACTGGACAATCAAGTCTGTGAAGCAATGAGAACACCTAATTAAACTCATTGCAAAAAGACCTTTTCCAAGACACATTAAAATTGTCAAAAGTTAATGACAAAGAGGGGACTTCCCTAGTGGAGCAGTAGTGAAGACTCTGTGCTCTCAATGCAGTTCCCTAGTCAGGGAACTAGATCCCACATGCATGCAGCAACTAAGAGTCCACATGCTGCAACTAAGGAGGCATCGAGCAACAACTAAAGAGCCCTCCTGCTGCAACTAAGGAGCCCATATGCTGCAACTAAGGATCCCACGTGCTGTAAGTAAGGAGCCCACCTGCCACAACTAAGGAGCCCGCCTGCTGCAACTAAGACCCAGCGCGACCAAATAAATACAATTTTTTTTAAAATAAAGTTAATGACAAAGAATTTTAAAGGCAGCCAGGGAAAAAAGGATGGTGCCTACAAAGGAACCCCTATTAGGCTATCAGCAGATTGCTCAGCAGAAACCCTAACATCCAGGAGAGAGTGAAATGACATTTTCAAAATACTGAAAGAAAAACTGTCACCCCAGAATACTCTATCTAGCAAAATTATCATTCAGATATGAAGGAGAAATAAAGTCTCCCAGACAAAAGCTGAGGGAATTCATCAACACTAGACCTGCCTTACAAGAGATATTGAAAGGAGCTCTTCTACCAGAAACAAAATAGCAAAAATACATAAAACTTTAAGTAGGGTGATAAATAGAATCAGAAAACTGCAGCTCTTTATCAGAACAGATTTTTAAACACTATTATAAAGGTTAAAGGGGAACAAAGAAAGCAGAAAAATAATTATAGCTATCTTATTTTGGTAACAAACCCACAACCATAAAAAGGGATAATTTGAGACAACAAAAACACTAAAAGGGGAGGAGGAAAAGGATGGAATTCATATAGGTGAGTGAACATAAGATGCTATCAGCAGAAAAAGGACTATTTTATCTATGAGAAATTTTATACAAACCTCATGGTAACCACAAAAATAAACATAAAATAGAGACACACACACACAGAGAAGAAACTGAGAAAAATATCACAGAAAACCATCAAACCAAAATGGCAGACAGAAACAAAAGGAAAAAGAAACAGTGGAGATATAGAGCTACCAGAAAACAAAAGATAAAATGGCAGTATTAAGTCCTCATATATCAATAATCAACCTAAATATAAATAAATTGAATTCACCAAATGACACACAGTGGCTGGATGGATTAAAAAACAAGACCCAACTATTTGCTGCCTCCAAGAGGCACATCTCAACTCTAAAGACAAACATAGGCCGAAGGGAAGGGATGTAAAATGATATTCCAAGCAAATAGCAGCCAAATGAAGGCAGGTGTAGCCATATTCATATCAGATGAAATAAAGCCAAAAAAGGTAATAAGAAATAAAAATGGACAGTATATAATGATAAAAGGGACAGTTCATCAAAAGACATAACAGTGATTAGTATATACGCACCTAACATGGAAGCACCAAATTGTATAAAACAATTATTAACAGGCCTAAAGGGAGAAATTGACAGCAACACAATAATAGTAGGGGACTTTAACACCCCACTTAACATCAGTGGTTAGATCATCCAGACAGAAAGTCAACAAGGAAACAACAGTCTTAAATGAAACTTTTGACCAGATGGATTTGATAGATTTGTATAGAACATTCCATCCAAATGCAGCAGAATACACATATGTTCTCAAGTGTATATGAAACTTTCTCAAGGATAGACCATATTTTGGGACACAAAACAAGTCTCAATAAATTTAAGAAGATTGAAATCACATCAAGCATCTTTTCTGATCACAATGGAATGAAACTACAAATCAACTACAAGAAGAAAACTGGAAAAATCACAGATATGTGCAGAATGAATAGCATCCTACTGAACAACTATTGGGGCAACGAAGAAATCAAAGGAGAAATCAAAAATTACTTGAAGACAAGTGAAAATGAAAATACGACATATCAAAATCTATGGGATGCAACAAAAACTGGGAGGGAGGTTTATAGCAATACAGGCCTACCTCAAGAAACAAAACTGAGCAGCACCAGAAACCAGAGCCCAGGCTCCAGGACCAAATGTTGGCCTGGGCCAGGAGCTGGACCCCCACAGACTCATAGGACCCTCAAAGAGCTGCTGCTGCCAGGGGAGTCACTGGAACTCAGATGTCCCATCCTAGTGTTACCTTGCCAGCTCTGAGGTGGGGCCTGACAGTGGAAACCCCATCCCCTGCCCACAGGTAGAGAAGAATTTTTTTTTTAGAAAGAAACAAAACTCTCAAATAAACAGTCTAACCTTACACCTAAAGGAACTAGAAAAAGAAAAACAAAACCCAAGTTAATTGAAGGGAGGAAATAATAAAGATCAGAGTTGAAATAAATGAAATAGAGGCTAAAAAGGCAATAGAAAAGATCAATGAAACTAAGAGCTGTCTTTAAAAAGATAAACAAAATCAACAAACCATTAGCTAGACTCACCAAGAAAAAAAGAGAGAAGGCCCTGATAAACAAATCAGAAGTGAAAGAGGATAAAGAACAATGGATACCACAGAAGTACAAAGAATTATAAAAGAATATTATAAACAGCCATACACCAACAAATTGGACAACCTAGAAGAAATGGACAGATTCTTAGATTTATACAACCTTCCAAGACCAAACCATGAAGAAATAGAAAACTTGAGTAGACCAAGTACTATTACAGAGGTTGAAACAGTAATCAAAAAAGCTCCCCCAAAACAAAAGTCCAGGACCAGACAGCTTCACAGGTGAATTCTACCAAACATTCAAAGAAGATTTTATACCTATCCTTCTCAAACTATTGCCAAAAAATTGACGGGAACACTTCCTAACTCATTTTACAAGGCCAACATCACTCTGATGTCAAAACCAGACAAAGACAACACAAAAAAAGAAAATTACAGACCAGTATTTCTGATAAACATAAATGCAAAAATCCCCAACAAAATATTAGCAAACCAAAGTCAACATCTAAAGCAAACCAAATTCAACATCTAAAGGGTCCTACACCATCCATGATCAAGTGGGATTTATTCCAGGGATGCAAGGATGGTTCACCATCTGTAGATCAATCAACGTGATACACCATATTAACGAAATGAAGGATTAAAAACCATATTATCATCTCAGTAGATGCGGAAAAAGCATTTGACAGAACTTAACCCTCATTCATGATAAAAACTCAATAAAGTGGGTATGCAGGGAACATACCTCAACAAAATAAAGGTCATATATGACAAACCCACAGCTACCATCATACTCAATGGTGAAAAATTGAAAGCTGTCTCTCTAAGATCAGGAACAAGACAAGGATGCCCACTCTTGCCACTCCTATTCAACATAGTATTAGAAGTCCTAGCCTGAGCAGTTAGGAGAGAAAAAGAAATAAAAGGCATCCAAATTGTAAAGGAAGAAGTAAAACTGTCACTATTTGCAGATGACATGATTTTATATAGAGAGAATCCTAAAGACTCCACCAAAAAACTATTAGAAATAATAAATGAATACAGCAAAATTTCAGGATACAAAATCAAAATATAAATATCTGTTACATTCCTATATGCTAACTATGAGCTAGCAGAAAGAGAAATTAAGAAACTAGGAATATGCTCAACATTGTTAATCATCAGAGAAGTGCAAATTAAAACCACAGTGAGATATCACCTCATGCCTGTCAGAATGGCTATCAAAAAGAACACAAATAACAAATGTTGGAGAAAAGGGAACCCTTGTACACTGTTGGTGGGAATGTAAATTGGTGCAGCCATGTGGAAAACAATATGGAGGTTTCTCAAAAAACTAAAAATAGAACTACCATATGACCCAGCAATTCCACTCCTGGCTATATATCTGAAAAAAATGAAAATACTAATCTGAAAACATGCGTGCACCCCAATGTTCACATTCACAGCAGAAGTATTTACAGTAACCAAGATATGGAAGCAACCGAAATGTCCATCAACAGATGAATGGATAAAGAAGATGTATACACACAATGAAATACTACTCAGCCATATAAAAGAATGAAATTTTGCCATTTGCAACAACATGGGTGGACTTGGAGGGTGTTGTGCTAAGTGAAATAAGTCAGACAGAGAAAGACAAATACTGTATGATATCACTTATATGAGGAATCTAAAAATACAACAAACTAGTGAGTATAACTAAAAAGAAACAGATTCACAGATATAGAGAACAAACTAGTGGTCAGCAGTAGGGAGTGGGAAGGGGGAAGGGGGAAGGGGGAAGGGGCACGACAGGGGTAGGGGATTCAGAAGTACAAACTACTATGTATAAAATAAATATACTACAAGGATATATTGTACAGCACAGCGAATATAGCCAATATTTTATAATAACTATAAATGGAGTATAATCTTTAAAAATTGTGAATCACTATGTTGTACACCTGAAACATAATATTGTACGTCAACTATACCTCAATAAAAATTTTGAAACACGATTTCTGGTGTATTGATAATTATTAAAATAATCCACTAAAATCTAAATACTGTACTCTGCTAACTTGATATCTACAATCATCCCTTTAAAATATACATGAGCAAGATATTCAACAACAACAACAACAACAAAATGACAATATCTAGGAATTAACCAAGGAGGTAAAAGACCTATACAGTGAAAACTATAAGACATTGTTGAAAGAAATTGAAGAAGAAACAAATAAATGGAAAGATATTCCACGTTCATGGATTGCAGTAATAAACATTGTCAAAATGTCCTTATTAATCAATCTACAGATTCAATGTAATCCTTATCAAAATCCCAAGGACATTTTTCACAGAAATAGAAGAAAAAATTCTTAAATTTATATGGAACCACAAAAGGCCCCAAATAGCCAAAGTAATCCTGAGAAAAAAGAGCAAAGCTGGAAGTATCACACTCCCTGATTTCAAACAGCAAAGCCACAGTAATCAGAACAGCATGGTATTGGCAGAAAAACAGATACATAGATCAATGGAACAGAATTGAGAGTCCAGAAATACACCCATGCATATATGGGTGTGTATATATATATATATATATATATATATATATATATGCATACACCCATGCATATATGGGCAAGTAATTTATAACAAAAGAGCAAAGAACATACAATGGAGAAAGGATTGTATCTTCAATAAATGGTGTTGGGAAAACTGGACAGTCACATGAAAAAATATGAAACTAGACCACTGTCTCACACCATACACAAAAATTAACTCAAAATGGATTAAAGACTTGAATATAATACCTGCAACTGTAAAACTCCTTGAAGAAAACATTGGCAGTACACTCTTTGACATCAGTCTTACCATTCTTTCTAGCTATGTCTCCTCAGGCAAGGGAAACAAAAATAAACAAGTGGGATTAACATTAAACTGAAAAGCTTCTGCACAGCAAAGGAAACCATCAATAAAATGAAAAGACAACCTACCAAATGGGAGAAGATATTTGCAAATGGTATATCTGATGAGGGGTTAATATCCAAAATATATTAAAAAAAAACTCATACAACTCAACAACCAACCTGATTAAAATGAGCAGAGGAACTGAATATACATTTTTCCAAGAAGACTTACAGATGGCCAATAGGCACATGAAAAGATGTTAAATATCACTAATTGTTAAGGAAGTGCAAGTCAAAAACCACAAAGAGATATCACCTCATACTTATAAGATTGAGTGTTATGAAAAAGACAGGAATAGAATACTACTTAGCCATAAAAAAGATGAAACCTTGCCATTTGTGAAAACATGGATGGACCTTGAGGGTGTTATGCTAAGTGAAATAAGTCAGACAGAAGGAGAAACACTGTATGATTTCACTCATATGTGGAATATAAAAAAAAACTATTAAAAGCAAACATGTAGATACAGAGAACAGAGTAGTAGTTACCAGAGGAGAAGGAACTGGAGAGTAGGGGGTGTGAAATCAATGTTTCCTCAATAAAAAAAAGAACTTTATAAATATTAAACTCAAATCTTTCTGTAATGCTAATTCTTTTCTAATTTATTAGTGCACAGAGATACATTTTCATAGTTATATTCAGTGTGTACATATTAACTTGTGCTGTTTTTTTCACTTATTCTTTCATGTAAGTATTTCCACATGTTGAAAGAGCTATATATTCATCAAATTTAAATAATTGTTTCCTTATTATTGGATACTTGAATTGTTTTCCAAACTTTTTATCCTTCTATGAATACCTTTTTATAGGCATTCATACATATACTCCTGTTTCCTTGGAGTATATTCTTAGAAAAAGGATTCTGGATAAAAGAGTATGAACAGCTTTTTAGCTTTTGTTACATGCTGCTGGATTATTCTTTAGAAAGACCAACCAATTTTTAGTGACATCAAAAAATATAAAATATACCTTTTTATTAATATTTTTACTACCCCATCAATGTTGGGTTTTTATCATTTGCTTTTGTTAGATCAATCGTTTTAATACACATCAAGTTATTCTAGTTTCCTTTCTTTAATTCCCAGTGAGGGTATGTGTTTTTTCATTTTTGCTTCACTTTTTAAAAAATTGTGTCTCCTATTGCTTGTATATCTATCAGGATCTGTACATTTTTGTATATATTTATCAATTCTTTATATTTTATTTAAGCTTTTGTCAATGAGGCTTGCATTGACTTTCTTTCTTTTAGATAATTATTTTCTTGCCTTTGTGCAACTTTTAGATAATTATGTCTTTTAGATAATTTCTTTCTTTTAGATAATTATTTTCTTGCCTTTGTGCAACTTTTTCAACATCAGATACATCCATTTTATCAAGATGTATCTTTCATTTCTTCAGGAATTGTGAGTTTATCTCCTAGTTTCATTTGAATAGATATACTATTCTCATTCTCTCCAATTTTCACAAGTAGCAGGTTATCTGATTCCAAATTCCTATATACATGTTGACTGCAGGGAACTGGAAGATAGAGAAAAGTGCAAAAGAAAAGATAAAAATCTTTAAATTATAAATCTATAATTCTCCAGTCTCGGGAAATCACTGTTTCCATTTTGGAATATTTGCTTCCAATCATTTTTTGTAAAGTAAATACACAATTGTTTTTAGAAAAATGGTGTCAGAAAGAACAGTCTACAGTCTGTTTCTTGCAGCATAATATATGCTGAACCCTATTATATTTTCTTAAATAACCCCTACAACAGTATTTTAATATCTATGTTAGCATAATATCATGAATTGGTTTTTGGTCATATTGATGATAAATTTTTTTTTCATAAAATAAATAGCCTTTTTTTTCTATTTACTTTGCACATTATCTACTTATATTCTTTTCCCTTTTTTCTACTGGAAAATTGTCAGTTTCTTATTGGTTTATACAAGATTTATTATCCATGAGGGATGCTAACACTTTGTCTTCCATATGTTAATTGCAATACGTTGCTATTTTACTATTTGCCCTTTAATTTTACATTTATTTTGATATAGAGAAGTTTTACATTTTTACGAAGTAAAATTTTCTCCTTTTTGATTTCTTTTTTGCTGTTATGCTCAGAAAGATCCATCCCTAGATCAGCTACATTTTCACTGCATTTTCTCTTAGTTCTTTATGGTTACAATTTTACATGTAACTCTTAGTCTAGAATTTTAAGTTTAGTTTATCTTATGAGGTAAGAATTATAACTTGTTTGCCAAATACTTAGCCCATCTTTCCAGCACTGTTGATTGAATAGTTCATATAAACACTCTTTTGAAATGCCACCTTTATCATTTACTGTACATACATAGAATCACACAAGTATGTGAATACACACACAAGTATGTGTATGCTTCTGGTCTTACTTTTTGGTGATGTTGATCAGTTTCTCCTTTCCTAGTACCACAGTTTTTAAGTTATCATAGTTTCAGCCTCACCAATGATTAGAGAACTGTAAGGTAAAACAACAATGAAATATAAGGTTTTGCCTATCAATTTTATAAAAGCTAAGATTGATAATATCCAGTGCTGGTGATTATGTGGGGAAATGAACACTCTCAGCACTCCTGGTAGTAATGTAAATCAGAGGCAGTTTGGCATCACCTATAAAAAATTTTAATGCCCATACCTTTGTCCAACAACCTTACTTCTAGGAATCTATCTTATATAACACTCACATGAGTGCATAAGAATATATGTACAAAGATGTTCATTACAACATAATTTGTTGTATGGCAAAACAACATTTAGAAGCAACCTAATGTATATGAACAAGAATGGTTGAATTATGATATGTTGTGCCACAGTTTAAAAGAATAAGGTAGACTTTCAGCTTCCAGCTATGTTGAAATAGCTTTTATCAGACTAAGCTTCATAGTAAGAACAACTACCCTGGATGGATTTTAAAAATAAAAGCGAATGAAGGCGTCAGAAAGTAATTAAGACAGCCAAGACATGAGAAGCCAAAACCCTGGAGAGAAGAGGACCTCGGAGAAGTAAGCTCACCTCTCTCTGTGCACTCTCCTTTTGAGGCATTTGCTACTGCTTAAGCTGTGCTTGCATGGAGTGAGGGGCCAAGAAACCAAGTATAAAGTGGCACTGCTAGGAAGACAGAAATTCCATTTCAGGACCTTTTTATGTGGAAGGGGATATGATAAACACCTGAGGCTTTCAGTTGAATCCCTGAAGGATGGGCTACACCCTAAAAGTAAAGGCAAATCAGAAATAGACCATTTCTCGGAAAGTCTGAAACACAAAGCCTAAAACACAAATAAATGGAAATACATCCATGTTCATAGATTGGAAGAGTTAATATTGTTAAGACATCAGTACTATCCAAAATGATTGACAGATTCAGTACAATCTCTATCAAAAACCCAATGACATTTTTAGCAAAAATAGAGAAGTTCATCCTAAAATTCATATAGAACCTCAAGGGACCCCAAAACAATCTGGAAAAAGAACAAAAATGGAAAACCTACATTCCCTGATTTCATAACTTACAAAACTACAGTAATCAAAAGAGTATAGTATTAGCATAAGGAAATCTGTAGAAAAATGGAATAAAATAGAAATCCCAGAAATAAACCCTTACAGATATGGTAAAATGATATTTGACAAAGATGCCCAGTCCATTCACTGGGTAAAAGAACAGTCTTCTCAAGACATGGTGCTGGGAAAACTGGATATCCAGGTGCAAAAGAATGAAGTTGGACCCTTGCTTTATACCATATACAAAAATTAACTCAAAATGGATCAAAGTCCTAAACCCAAGAGCTAAAATTATAAAACCCTTAGAAGAGAATAGAGGGGAAAGCTGCATAACATTGGATTTGGCAATGATTTCTTGGAAATAACACCAAAAGCACAGGCAACAAAAGAAAAATTAGATAAGTTAGACTTCATCAACATTTAAAACTTATGTGTCAGTGAGACCAGCTCGGTGCTTTGTGACCACCTAGAGGGGTGGGATAGAGAGGGTGGGAGGGAGACGCAAGAGGGAGGTGATATGGGGGTTATATGTATACGTATAGCCAATTCACTTTGTTATACGGCAGAAACTAACACAACATTGTAAAGCAATTGTGCTCCAATAAAGATGTTAAAAAAAAACTTATGTGCATCAAAGAACACCATCAAAAGTGTGAAAAGACAACCCATAGAATGAGAGAAAATATTTGCGGATCATATATCTGGCAAAGTGTTAATATCCAAAATGTATAAAGAACTCATACAACTCAACAACAAAAACCAAAGCAACCCCCCAAAATCATCTATAGATCCAATGCAATCCTATCAAAATTCCAATAGCATTTTTCACAGAAATAGAAATAACAATTCTAAAATTCATATGGAAACATGAAAGACTCCTTATAGCCAAAGCAATCCTGATAAAGAAGAACAAGACTGAAGGCTTTAAACTTCCTGATTTCAAACTATATTACAAAACTATAGTAATCAAAAGAGTATGGTACTGGCATAAAAATAGACACATATACAAATGGAACAGAATCAAGGCCAGAAATAAACCCACACCTATATGGTCAGCTAATGTGTGACAAGGGAGCCAAGAATGCTAAATGGGACAAGGATGATCTCTGACAAATCATGCTGGGAAAACTGGATATCCACATGCAAAAGAATGAAATCAGACCCCTATCTTACACCATTCATAAAAATTAACTCAAAGTAGATTAAGCACACACACACACACACACACACGTTTTTTTGGCTGCACTGGGTCTTCATTGCTGTGCGCAGGCTTTCTCTAGTTGTGGCGAGCAGGGGCTACTCTTCATTGTGGTGCATGGACTTCTTATTGTGGTGGCTTCTCTTGTTGCAGAGCGTGGGCTCTAGGTGCATGAGCTTCAGTAGTTGCAGCACTCAGGCTCAGTAGTTGTGGCACATGGGCCCTAGAGCACGTGGGCTTCAGTAGTTGTGGCACATGGGCTCACTAGTTGTGGTGTACAGGCTCTAGGGCACACAGGCTTCAGTAGTTACAGTGTGCAGGCTCAGTAGTTGTGGCACACGGGCTTGGTTGCTCCACAGCATGTGGGACCTTCCCGGACCAGTGATCCAACCCATGTCCCCTGCATTGGCAGGCGGATTCTTAACCACTGTGCCACCAGGGAAATCCCAGATTAAGCACTTAAATGTAAGATGTAAAACTAAAATGCCTGGAAGAAAATATAAGGTAAAAGTTCCTTGACATCAGTCTTGGCAATGATTTTTTTAATATGACATGAAAAGCACAAGCAAAAAAGCAAAAATCAGTAGGTGGGACTACATCAAACTAAAAAGCTTTTGCCCAGCCAAAGAAAGAATCAAAAAAGTGTAAAGCCAACCTATGGGCTGGGAGAAAATATTTCCAAATCATATATCTGATAAGGGGTTAATATCCAAAAAATATAAAGAACTCATACAACTCAATAGCAAAAAAGGAAACAATTTAATTTAAAAAATGGACAGAGGAGGGCTTCCCTGGTGGTTCAGTGGTTGAGAGTCTGCCTGCCGATGCAGGGGACATGGGTTTGTGCCCCGCTCCGGGAAGATCCCACATACCGCGGAGCGGCTAGGCCCATGAGCCATGGCCACTGAGCCTGTGCGTCTGGAGCCTGTGCTCTGCAACGGGAGAGGCCACAACAGTGAGAGGCCTGCGTACCTCAAAAAAAAAAAAAAAGGACAGAGGACTTGAATAGACACTTTTCCAAAGAAGACATCCAAATGACCAATAAGTACATGAAAAGGTACTCAACATCACTAACCATCAGGGAAATGCAAATCAAAACCACAGCATGATACCACCTCACACCTGTTAGAATGGCTGCTATCAAAAACAAAAACAAAACAGGAAGGCTGGGAAGGATGTAGAGAAAAGGGAACCCTTGTACACTGTTGGTGGGAATGTAAATTGATAGAGCTACTATGGAAAACAGTATGGAGGTTCCTCAAAAAATTAAAAATAGAACTACCATATGATCCAGAAATCCCACATCTGGGTATATATCTGAAGGAGATTAGATATCTTCACTCCCATGTTTATTGCAGTGTATTCACAATAGCCAAGACATGAAAGCAACCTAGGTGTACGTCAACAGATAAATGGGTAAAGAAAATGTGGTGTGTGTGTGTGTGTGTGTGTGTGTGTATAACAATAGAATATTATTCAGCCATGAGAAAAAGGAAATCCTGCCATATGTGCCAATATGCATGGATCTTGAGGGCATTTTGCTAAGTGAAATAAGTCAAACAGAGAAAGACAAATACTTATGGTCTCACTTATATATGGAAGCTAAAAACATCAAACTCATAAAAACAGTAGAATGGTGGTTGCCAGGAACTGAGGGGTAGAAGAAATGGGGAAGTGTTGGTCAAAGGTTACTAACTTTCAATTTTAGGATGAATACGTTTCTGGGATGTAATGTACAGCACAATGACTATAGTTAACAATAACACATTGTATACTCAAAAGTTGCTATGAGAGTAGAGCTTGTTATAGTCTCACCATAACAACAACAAAATGGCAGCTATTTGAGGTGAAGGATGCATTAACTAACCTTATTATGGTAAACATTTCACAGTTTATCTGCACATCAAGTCATCACATTGTACACCTTAAACTTACACAACGTTATATGTCAATTATATCTCAGTAAAGCTGGAGGAAATTTTTTAAAATAAAAAATCACACAAATACAATTTAAAAAGGCAAAGGACTTGAATAGACATTTTTCCAAAGAACATATACAAATGGTCAATAAGCACATGAAAAGAGGCTCAACAACACTAATCATTTGGGAAATGCCAATCAAAATCTCAGTGATATATCACTTCTTACTCATATAATAGCATGGCTATTTTAAAATAAATAAATAAAACCAAAAATAACAAGTGTTGATGAGAATGTGGAGACATTGGAACCCTTATGCTCTCTTGGTTGGAATATGAAATGGTGCAGCCACTGTGGAAAACACTGTGGCAAGTTCATAAAAATTAAACATAGAATTGACCATCAATTGCACTTCTATATATACTTCTGTATATAATACCCAAAGGAAGGGAAAGCAGGAACTCAAAACAGATATTTGTCACTAATGTTCAAAGCAGCATTAGTCCCAGTAGCCAAGAGGTAGAAATAACCCAAGTGTTCATTGACAGATGAATGGATAAACAAACTTTTGTATATATATGATAATATATTTTATATATTATATATATATAGGAATATTATTCATCTTTTTATTTAAAGGATGGAAATTCTAACACATGCCACAACATAGATGTACCTTAAAGACATTATATTATACTAAGTGAAGCAAGCCAGATAAAAAAGGATAAATATGTATGATTCCACCTATATGAAGTACTTGGTGTAGTCAAACTTATAGAGACAGAATATAGAATGGTGATTGCTATTCCAGGATTAAAGGGTGGTTGCCAGAGGTGGAGGGTAATGGAGAGTTACTGTTCAGTGGGTAAAAAGTTTCTGTTTGGGATGATGAAAAAGTCCTGGAGATGGATGGTGGTGATGGTTGCAGAACAATGTGAATGTACTTAATGCCACTGAGCTGTATGTTTAAAATGTTAAACTTTATGTTATATATATTTTACTACAATATAAGTCAATTAAATTTTAATATATTTTTTGAAACACAGATAATTCACATTTTGGGAGTTATCAGATGGGACTCATAAACTATGTTAATATATTCCAAAAATAGGTTTAGAAGATGAATTTCACTAGAAAACTATCAATAGAATGTATAAAAAAGGATCAAATAGAATTTCAAAACTGAAAAATACAATAAATGAAATTAAGAATGCAATAGATGAGGTTAACACCATATGAGACACAGCAGAAGAGAAGATTAATGAACTGAAAAGTAAATCGGTAGAAAATACCCCGTTAAAGCACATAGAAAAAAGGATTGAAAATTAAAAGAGCATTAAGAGACAGAGGGAAAAGGTCTGGAGCTCAAGAACAAGAAAAAGAATGGAACTGAAACTATTTGAAGAGATAACAATGAAAATTTTTTTCAAAACTTACTAAAGATAATCAAGTTACACTTTCAAAAAGGCTAAACATCTGTGAGCAAGATAAATACAAACCTAAATTTAATAATCAAACCTCTGTAAACCAAGACAACGAGAAAATCTTAAAAGAGACAGAGTTAAGAAAAGATAACATTGCTTTCAAAGGAACAGTGATCAAGCATACAGATGACTTTTCAACAAAACCAATGAACTCCACAGAACAACTGAAGGACACTTATAAATTACTAGGAGAAAATAACTGCCAGACTATAATTCTATATAATTCTATATCCAGGGAAAATATCCTTCAGAAATAAAGGTGATATTAAGGCATGTTCAGGTAAGTAAAAACTGAAAATATATTACTAGCAGACTCACACTAAAAGACACTAAAGGGAGTTCATTAGGCAGAAGAAAAATGATCACAGACAGAAGCATAGGAATGCAAGAAAAGAGAAATGGAAAGTGTAAATATAAAAGACTGTTGACTGTTTAAATCAACACTAATAACAATACCTTATGGATAAAATAACAAGTAGAAGTGAAATAAATGACAAAAATAGTAATAAATAAATAAAAGGCAGGATGTGAAGTCAAGATGTTATGAGATTCTTGCATTATTCAGGAAGTGTTAAAAACACTAATTTAACATAGCCTCTAATTAGTCAAGGATGCATGTTTTAATCTCGAAGGTAACTTTTGTCAAGTAGGAGTTCATGACAGAATTAAGCCCTACAGAAAATGGGGTTTTTCCGTTCTCCTGAGGGTGGTGCAGACTAGTTCCATTTTAAATACAAGGAAGATAAGTTAATATATGCAATGAATATCTAGATAATTAAGACGTAATCTCTGGTGGAATCCAGTTGAGAAGAGCTTCTCTGGAGTAACCATTAAAAGAATAATAAAAGAATGTCTTAAAAGCTGATGGAGGGGAAGTGCTACAATAAAATTCTTGATTAATCCAAAACAAGGCAAGAAAAGAGAAAAAAAGGAATAAATGGGACAAATGGAAATCAAGTAGTAATATGTAAGTTTTAAATCCAAATATTCAGTAATTTTATTAAATATAAATGGGCTAAATGCTTCAATTAAAAGACAGATTGTCAAGTTGCATAATAAAGCAAAATCCAACAACATACTACATAAAGGAGACTCACCTGAAATATAAGGACACAGGTTGAAAATAAAAGGATGGAAAACAATATGCCATGCAAATAGTAAACAAACTGAAACTGATGTAACTATGCTAATATCAAAGTTACTAAAGGCAAAAATATTAATAGAAATAATGAATAACATTTTATGGTGGTAAGGTGTCAGTTTAACAGGCAGCTATTAAAAATCTGAACATGCACATCCCCTGGGCCTATTATTTCCACTACTAGGTATATACTCAACAGAAATGCATACATATATGCTCTGAAAGACATGGACAATGTGCAGGAAAGAGTTAACATGACAGGTCAGAGAATGCTTTCCTTAGAAAGGCCTGCTTGCAAAGTTGGCCCTTGGCTAGCATCTGAAGACTTGGGTTTCAGGAAGGTTTCCACCATCCCCTAACTAATAAGGACAGTTTGCTCTGTCTAAATTGAGCAAACAACATGGCTTGTGCTGAATACCTGATTTCCTTCTGAGAGTCTAGAGTTTTGGTGCAGGCCAGGCAGAAGGTGCTCACGTGACCAGCACTTAATAAAAATATTGAGTACTGAGTCTCTACTGCTGGTAGGCAACATTTCACACGTGTTGTCACAGTTTGATGCTGGAAGAATTAAACACGTGCTGTGTGACCCTACTGGGACAGGATATTGGAAGCTTGTTCCTGGTTTCCTTTAGACTTTGCCCCATGCATGTTTTTTTTCCTTTACTGATTTTGCTTTACATCCTTTTGCTATAATAAATATTAGTGACAAGTATGACTATTTGCTGAGTCCCATGAGTCCTCCCATGATTCACCTCATCACCAAACCTGGGATGGTCTTCAGGACTCCCAACACACTGGTGATAGTGTTGGGATTGTCTAGAGTGACCTTAACTCACTTAAATATGGCAAAAGCATTGTTTGAGAAAAGGATGGTAGAGGATGACAAACCTGTGGTACCTGGGTGTCTATGGAGTTATCCATGGTATGAAAAAGCAACTGAGCTGCTCTCTGTTGTAAGAGGTAAAAGTTACCTATGGAATTTGAAAATGTTAGATCCAACTCCAAGAGAGTTGGCTCGAAGGATCCTCTGGCTACTTTTGGCCACAGTGGCTAAAGTGAGGGGGGAAAAGTACAGCCTGGGTGATGCCTTTGGTTTTTCTTTTCTCCTCCAGGCTGGAGGAGAAAGGGTCCAAACATTCCCAGAGGTGAACTTTGAATGGGCCAAAATGTTGAAAAGTTTGTGTGCCTTTTGTTCAAGTGGGAGGGGATAAAAAGGTTAAATCACTTTCCAGTGCTAGAGCAAAGTTTTATTTAAAAAAAATCAGAGGGAGAAAAACACTAACCACTGCTGCCATAGCCCTCTAGCCCCACTCCCACATTACAGCTGGGATCTCCCTGCAACTATAACATTAAGCTTGTAAATGCTGGATTTCCTGCTCAAGGTTTGAGTAAACTTTCGATTAGGGGAAAAGGAGGAACTTTTAAAAATGGCTTTGTATTTTGTGGCTCTTGCATCTGGATGTATGATAAACATTGATGTAAAATGTTATATTCTTGTAGTCTCATAAAGCTAGAGGGATCATCTTGATCAGGAAAAGTTGCAAAAAAGAAAAAAGAGCATCACTAGGATACAATTACCTTGCTTTTTGCTGCCAGTGGGCAGATTGGAATCCAAACTCTTTGAGTATTGGAAATAAAACTAGTCTCCATAACTAATGATTTTTGTTATCATTTTTTAACTATTGGAACTTCTGGAAAAAGGAAAAGACAACATGAAAAGAGAGGCAGTCTTCAGGTGAAAATACACTTTTTGAGTTTAAAAAGCAGTTTTTAGTTGCTAATGAGCTTTCGTGAAACCAAACGTCTGACTCTTAAGAAGCTGATGATTTTTTCATCCTGATGTGTGTATTTTTGACTGGGTTAGTTTGGACTGTAAGACACAATAAGAAGAGCTTAGCAAAGTCTTACTTGTCATTTGGACTTGGACCTAGACCACGGTTGACCAGCCCTGCACCATCTCAGCGTTGATGCTCCCTAAGAAAAGCCACTAGCTTTTCTGGCATCCTAAATTCACAGATTCTGATTGCCTGAACCTGACTCTCAGCTGAAACCTGATAAGGTCTGCTATAGACTGTTCGCACATCAGCACCAGATGTGCTGAACTGAAAGGAGGCACAGGCTAAATGAACTCTAAATGAACTACATAAACTTTAAATGAACTCAGACTTGGATTATTGCAGATTTGGATCACCCCTCTTGTGATCCTAAACTGTGAAACCATCCCTGGTGCTGGCTGGACCATTTGGGTCAGTTGAGTTGCAGATGCCCACAGGAAAAGTCTTGTTCTCTGATGGGACCATCTGAAATTGATCCTCTCATTGGCTGTATATTTCTGATACAAAAGCTGATTGCATTACTAATGTGATTTCTGCAAAAGCTGCAAATTGGAGGAGGGCCTAGCATGAGGAATGTGACCCCCTCCCCCACTCCTGACAGATCAAACTCTTGATCCTTTCTGAGGCTGTGTCACTGCTGTTGATGATTGTGTTTGACTTTCTAGATTAGTTGCAGCTTAAAATAGACTGATAGCCTGACTCTACTTACTTGCCCTTCCTCCTGATACATAAACCTTAGTAAGGCAGTGTGCTTATTAAAGGTAGCTGTCCCCATAAAGAGAGTGATCTTTTCTAGGCTGCTCACTGGTAAATGATCAGGATGAAAGGAGTGGGAAGTATGTAAACCCATTTTTTAAATATTTGAAAATTCAGGATTTCATCTTGACCAATTCCTGGACATGATATGTCTTTCTGAATAAGTTGTATAAAAGTGTTTGCCTCTGAAAATGCTTTTAAACTTCTTACATACAACTCTTCTAGGCAAAAGGTCTGGATGAGAGGAGAGGATGATTGTACAACTATAACAGCTAAATGGGACGCACAGATTTTGTAACACTGGAGAAAAAAACAAAACACCTGGGGAGGCATGAGTGAAGGGTGAGGGCATTAATGATCTTTGATTTTTAGGACTGCTCCTGGAAGCTTTCCCCTCCTCCCTAATAAAAGCACGTGTTGTCTTCCCTGGTGCTGAGAGTGCTTTGAATTCAAACTGACTGCTGAGCCTAAGGTCAGATCTGACAGAGCTGACTCTGAGACAGCAGGTGGTGGCCTCAGCACCTCCACATGTCGTCTACGCTTGCAAGGCAGATGAACTGGTGCTATGAACAAACAAAATTGTTTGGATCCAGCTGCCTTCAGGAAACACTCCCTTTGAAACCAAGTTCTGAACTGAATTTTTTGGATTGGATTGGAAACCCTAGGGTGGGAGGCCTCACAGTGGGAGATTAGCCACATTAGGGGTTCTGTTAGCCTAAACTGCCTAATTAATGTATGTCCTGCTTGGGATGCCCTAACAATTGTAAACTTTTTTTTTTTTATCCAACGGTACTGCATATGCCCTCTGGAATTGTACTTGTCAGTGAGCCTTGACTATCATGACACTGCCTCAGCCCTGGAAAGCATTCAGATCAGCTTCAGTTTACTGAACAGGCCTGTGCTGTGCCTGGATTGATGCCTCAAGCCAGGTTAAAAAGTAAAGGGTTAATTATGGAAACTTAAGGAGGAAGCCACCTGGTTTTTGAAGATACATGTTTATGATAATGGATTTCTTTTATCTGGCTCAATCTAAGACCCCTGAGGACATAACTGAGGACAATACTGCAGGTTGGTCTCACTCTACTGTGTAGGGTCCTACTGACAAAGGCACTTCGGCCAAGAGCCAAGGGGGTGGTCTGTACAAAGAGTTCACATGGCAGGCCTGAGAATGTATCCTTAGAAAGGCCTGCTTGCAAGATTGGCCCTTGGCTGGCATCTGGGGACTTGGATTTTGAGAGGGTTTCACCATCCTCTGAATGATAAGGGTGGTTTACTGTGTCTAAACTGTGCAAACAGTATGGCTTATGCTGAACACCTGCTTTTCTTCTGAGAGTCTGGGGTTTTGGTGCATGCTAGGCAGAGGGTGCCTATGTGACCAGCCCCTAATAAAAACAAACATTGGGCACTGAGTCTCTAATGAGCTTCCTTGGTAGACATTTCATACATATTGTCACAATTTGATGCTGGAGGAATTAAGCATGTGCTGTGCAACTCCACTGGGAAGAGGAGTCTTGGAAGCTTGTGCCTGGTTTCCTCTGGACTTTGCACCATGCACCATTTTTCTTTGCTGATTTTGCTTTGTATCCTTTTGCTGTAATAAACCTTAGCCATTAGTATAGCTCTATGTTGAGTCCTATGAATCCTAGCGAATCACCAAACCTGGAGGTGATTTTTGGGACCTCCCAAACAACAAGAATGTTAATAAGAGCTTTATTTATAATAACAAAAAATTGGAGGAAAAATTCAAATGTCTGTCAACAAGTGGATGGATAAATAATTATACATTCGTACAGTGGAATATTATACAGCAACGAAAATGAATGAACTAATTCTATGTACAATAATATGGATGAATCTCATAGATATAATGTTGAGTGAAAGAAACCAGATACAAAAAGTAGATACTGTATGATTCTATTAATATAAAGCTCAAAAATGGACAAATCATACTTACTTATGATGGTGGAAGTTTGAATGGTGGTTAACTTTGGGGCCTGTGGGAAGTTAATACCTGGGAAGGGGCACAATGGAGGCTTCTGCAGTGCTGATAATGTTCCATATTTTGATTTAGGTTATGTGTTTGCTATGTAAAAATTCATCAAATTTTACATTTAAGATTCATGTACTTTATATATATTATACTATAAGCAATTTTTAAAAAAAGAACCTAGCATCCATTGATGGATGAAAAGATAAACAAAATGTGGTATATACATACAATGGAGTATTATTTAGCCTAAAAAAAGAGTAAAATTCTGACACATACTATAAAATGTATGAACCTTGAGACTTTATGCTAAGTGGAATAAGCCAGTCACAAAAGGATAAATATTGTATGACTCTACATATATTAGGTACCTAGAGTAAGCAAATTCATTGGGACAGAAAGAATGGTGATTGCCAGGGATTGGGAGGAGGGGAGCATGCGGAGTTATTGTTTAATGGGTACAGTTTCAGTTTTGGAAGATGAAAGTTTTCTGAAGATGGGTGGGAGTAATAGTAGTACAACATTACAAATGTGCTTAATGCCACTGAACAATTTAAACTGGTTAAAATGATAAATTTTATGTATATTTTACCATAATAAAAAAGAAACAAAATGGAGGGAACAATGGATACTGCTTATAATATCAGTCTCAGGTAAAGTGTGTGTTTTACAGAGTGGACACTGGAATATAGAAAAAGACACTGACAGCTCTCTGGTTCTGTCCCTAAGACTGAAGCAACACTAAAAATGTGGCGTATATGATAAGTATCATACATAGGATAAAGAAGGGGCAAAAATGAAATCCCCAAGAAAAGTGTGTCCCAGCACCCCCAAAACAGTAGTACTAATTCTGTCAGTACTGACATGAAAGGATATTTAATATAGATTTTGGGGAAAAAGAGTTTGGGAACAATGTGTATAGTGTTATCCTATGTTATAAAAGGAAAACATGTGTCTGAATAAATGAAATACTTCCTCATTGTAAGAGGCATTGTAATATGTAATAATTGCCTTTTGAAAGACAAAAAGAAATTCAACTATATTTAGCACAGACATCAATTGACAGGTATATTCTAATTTCAGAATGCTAAACTGTAAAAAGAAGACATCTTTTACTCAGAGAAATAAGGTGGATGTGTGTGAATGTGCACACGTGTATGTATACACATACATACGTATATACACACATAGACGATAGTGAGACACATGATGTATATATTCTATTTAAATTTTCATCAGAACTGTACCTTACTTTTGTGGCTGTCTGATAGTTCAAGTCTCCCACCTCTTCACAGTTTTCAAAATAGCTGCCCTACAAAGCAAATTTTACTGTAACCTTCCACAAAATTTCCTGTCAGACATAAGAATGTTAACATATCTTGACTTATTGGATAAAATGTGTTTTCCCATTGAATAAAATCTGTAAGTACTATGCTATTGAAGGAGATCAAGATGCACTCTTTTTTCACTTTTTCCAGTTTAGTATGCCATCTTTAAACTGAGGACTTTTTTTTTTAACATCTTTATTAGAGTATCATTGCTTTACAATGGTGTGTTAGTTTCTGCTGTATAACAAAGTGAATCAGTTATACATATACATATGTTCCCATATCTCTTCCCTCTGGCATCTCCCTCCCTCCCACCCTCCCATTCCCACCCCTCTAGGTGCTTACAAAGCACCGAGCTGATCTCCCTGTGCTATGCGGCTGCTTCCCACTAGCTATCTATTTTACGTTTGGTAGTGTATATATGTGTGTGCCACTCTCTCACTTTGTCACAGCTTACCCTTCCCCCTCCCCATATCCTCAAGTCCATTCTCTAGTAGGTCTGTGTCTTTATTCCCGTCTTGCCCCTGGGTTCTTCAGGAACATTTTTTTTTCTTAGACTCCATATATATGTGTGAGCATACGGTATTTGTTTTTCTTTCTGACTTACTTCACTCTGTATGACAGACTCTACGTCCATCCAGCTCACTACAGATAACTCAGTTTCGTTTCTTTTTATGGCTGAGTAATATTCCATTGTATATATGTGCCACATATTCTTTATCCATTCATCTGTCGATGTTCACTTTGGTTGCTTCCATATCCTGGCTATTGTAATAGAGCTGCAATGAACATTTTGGTACATGACTCTTTTTGAATTATGGTTTTCTCAGGGTATATGCCCAGTACTGGGATACCTGGGTCATATGGTAGTTCTATTTTTAGTTTTTTAAGGAACCTCCATACTGTTCTCCATAGTGGCTATATCAATTTACATTCCCACCAACAGTGCAAGAGGCTTCCCTTTTCTCCACACCGTCTCCAGCATTTATTGTTTGTAGATTTTTTGATGATGGCCATTCTCACCGGTGTGAGATGATATCTCATTGTAGTTTTGATTTGCATTTCTTTAATGATTAATGATGTTCAGCATCCTTTCATATGTTTGTTGGCAATCTGTATATCTTCTTTGGAGAAATGTCTATTTAGGTCTTCTGCCCATTTTTGGATTGGGTTGTTTGTTTTTTTCTAATTGAGCTGCATGAGCTTCTTGTAAATTTTGGAGATTAATCCTTTATCAGTTGCTTCCTTTGCAAATATTTTCTCCCATTCTGAGGGTTGTCTATTGGTCTTGTTTATGGTTTCCTTTGCTGTGCAAAAGCTTTGAAGTTTGATTAGGTTCCATTTGTTTATTTTTGTTTTTATTTCCATTTCTCTAGGAGCTGGGTCAAAAAGGATCTTGCTGTGATTTATGTCATAGAGTGTTCTGCCTATGTTTTCCTCTAAGAGTTTGATACTCTCTGGCCTTCCATTTAGGTCTTTAATCCATTTTGAGTTTATCTTTGTGTATGGTGTTAGGGAGTGTTCTAATTTCATTCTTTTACATGTAGCTGTCAAGGTTTCCCAGCACCACTTATTGGAGAGACTGTCCTTTCTCCATTGTGTATTCTGGCCTCCTTTATCAAAAAATAAGGTAATCATATATGCATGGGTTTATCTCTAGGCTTTCTATCCTGTTCCATTGATCTATATTTCTGTTTTTGTGCCAGTACCATACTGTCTTGATTACTGTAGCTTTGTAGTATAGTCTGAAGTCAGGGAGCCTGATTCCTCCAGCTCCGTTTTTCGTTCTCAAGATTGCTTTGGCTATTCGGGGTCTTTTGTGTTTCCATACAAATTGTGAAATTTTTTGTTCTACTTCTATGAAAAATGCCAGTGGTAGTTTAATAGGGATTGCATTGAATCTGTAGATTACTTTGGATAGTATAGTCATTTTCACAATGTTGATTCTTCCAGTCCAAGAACATGGTATATCTCTCCATCTATTTGTATCATCTTTACTTTCTTTCATAGTGTTTTATAATTTTCTGCATACAGGTCTTTTGTCTCCTTAGGTACGTTTATTCCTAGGTATTTTATTCTCTTAGTTGCAGTGGTAAATGGGAGTGTTTCCTTAATTTCACTTTCAGATTTTTAATCATTAGTGTATAGGAATGCCAGAGATTTCTGTGCATTAATTTTGTATCCTGCTACTTTACCAAATACATTGATTAGCTCTAGTAGTTTTCTGGTAGCATCTTTAGGATTCTCTGTGTATAGTATCATGTCATCTGCAAACAGTGACAGCTTTACGTCTCCTTTTCCAATTTGGTTTCCTTTCATTTTTTTTCTTCTCTGATTGCCATGGCGAGGACTTCAAACACTCTGTTGCATAAGAGTGGTGACAGTGGGCATCTTTGTCTTGTTCCTGATCTTAGTGGAAATGCTTTTAGTTTCTCACCACTGAGGACGATCTTGGCTGTGGGTTTGTCACATATGGCCTTTATTATGTTGAGGGAAGTTCCCTCTATGCCTACTCTCTGGAGGGTTTTTATCATAAATGGGTGTTAAATTTTGTCGAAAGCTTTTTCTGCATCTATTGAGATGATCATATGGTTTTTCTCCTTCAGTTTGTTAATATGATGTATCACATTGATTGATTTGCGAATATTGAAGAATCGTTGCATTCCTGGGATAAACCCACCTTGATCATGGTATATAATCGTTTTAATGTGCTGTTGGATTCTGTTTGCTAGTAATTTGTTGAGGATTTTTGCATCTATGTTCATCAGTAACATTGGCCTGTAGATTTCTTTCTTTGTGACATCTTTGTCTGGTTTTGGTATCAGTGTGATGGTGGCCTCGTAGAATGTGTTTGGGAGTGTTCCTCCCTCTGCTATATTTTGGAAGAGTTTGAGAAGGATAGGTATTAGCTCTTCTCTAAATGTTTGATAGAATTTGCCTGTGAAGCTATCTGGTCCTGGGCTTTTGTTTGTTGGAAGATTTTTAATCACAGTTTCAATTTCACTGCTTATGATTGGACTGTTCATATTTTCTATTTCTTCCTGGTTCAGTCTTGGAAGGTTGTGCATTTCTAAGAATTTGTCCATTTCTTCCAGGTTGTCCATTTTATTGGCATAGAGTTGCTTGTAGTAATCTCTCATTATCCTTTGTATTTCTGCAGTGTCAGTTGTTACTTCTCCTTTTGCATTTCTAATTCTATTGATTTGAGGCTTCTCCCGTTTTTTTCTTGATGAGTGTGGCTAATGGTTTATCAATTTTGTTTTTCGTGTCAAAGAACTAGCTTGTAGTTTTATTAATCTTTGCTACCGTTTCCTTCATTTCCTTTTCATTTATTTCCGATCTGATCTTTATGATTTCTTTCCTTCTGCTAACTTTGGGGTTTTTTTTGTTCTTTCTCTAATTGCTTTAGGTGTAAGGTTAGGTTTTTTATTTGAGATGTTTCTTGTTTCTTAAGATAGGATTGTATTGCTATAAACTTCCCTCTTAGAACTGCTTTTGCTGCATCCCATAGGTTTTGGGTCATCCTGTCTCCATTGTCATTTGTTTCTAGGTATTTTTTGATTTCCTCTTTGATTTCTTCAGTGATCACTTCGTTATTAAGTAGTGTGTTGTTTAGCCTCCGTGTGTTTGTATTCTTTACAGATCTTTTCCTGTAATTGATATCTAGTCTCATAGCGTTGTGTTCAGAAAAGATACTTGATACAATTTCTGTTTTCTTAAATTTACCAAGGCTTGATTTGTGACCCAAGATATGATCTATCCTGGAGAATGTTCCATGAGCACTTGAGAAGAATGTGTATTCTATTGTTTTTGGATGGAATGTCCTATAAATATCAATTAAGTGCATCTTGTTTAATGTATCATTTAAAGCTTGTGTTTCCTTATTTATTTTCATTTTGAATGATATGTCTGTTGGTGAAAGTGGGGATGTTAAAGTCCCCTACTATTAATGTGTTACTGTCGATTTCCCCTTTTATGGCTGTTAGTATTTGCCTTATGTATTGAGGTGCTCCTGTGTTGGGTGCATAAATATTTACAATTGTTATGTCTTCTTCTTGGATCGATCCCTTGATCATTATGTAGTGTCCTTCTTTGTCGCTTGTAATAGTCTTTTTTTTTAAGTCTATTTTGTCTGATAAGAGAATTTCTACTCCAGCTTTCTTTTGATTTGCATTTGCATGGAATATCTTTTTCTGTCCCCTTACTTTCACTCTGTATGTTTCCCTACGTCTGAAGTGAGTCTCTTGTACACAGCATATATACTGGTCTTGTTTTTGTATCCATTCAGCCAGTGTGTGTCTTTTGGTTGGAGCATTTAAACCATTTACATTTAAGGTAATTATCGATATGTAAGTTCCTGTTCCCATTTTCTTAATTGTTTTGGGTTTGTTATTGTAGGTCTTTTCCTTCTCTTGTGCTTCCTGCTTAGAGAAGTTCCTTTAGCATTTGTTGTAAAGCTGGTTTGGTGGTGCTGAATTCTCTTAGCTTTTGCCTCTCTGTAAAGCTTTTAATTTCTCCCTCAAATCTGAATGAGATCCTTGCTGCGTAGAGTAATCTTGGTTGTAGTTTTTTCTCCTTCATCACTTTCAATATGTCCTGCTAGTCCCTTCTGGCTTGCAGAGTTTCTCCTGAAAGATCAGCTGTTAACCTCATGGGGGTTCCCTTGTGTGTTATTTGTTGTTTTTCCCTTGCTGCTTTTAATATTTTTTCTTTGTATTTAATTTTTGATACTTTGATTAATATGTGTCTTGGCGTGTTTCTCTTTGGGTTTATCCTGTATGGGACTCTCTATGCTTCCTGGACTTGATTAACTGTTTCATTTGCCATATTAGGGAAATTTTGAACTATAATCTCTTCAAATATTTTCTCAGCCCCTTTCTTTTTCTGTTCTTCTTCTGGGACCCTATAATTCGAATGTTGGTGCATTTAATGTTGTTCAAGAGGTCTCTGAGACTGTCCTCAATTCTTTTCATTCTTTTTCCTTTATTTTGCTCTGCAGTTGTTATTTCCACTATTTTATCTTCCAGGTCACTTATCTGTTCTTCTGCGTCAGTTATTCTGATGTTGATCCCTTCAAGAGAATTTTTAATTTCATTTATTGTGTTGTTCATCACTGTTTGTTTGCTCTTTAGTTCTTATAGGTCCTTGTTAAATGTTTCTTGTATTTATTCTATTTCCAAGATTTTGGATCATCTTTACTATCATTATTCTGAATTCTTTTTCAGGTAGACTGCCTGTTTCCTCCTCATTTGTTATGTCTGGTGGGTTTTTGCCTTGCTCCTTCATCTGCTGTGTGTTTTTCTGTCTTCTTAATTTGCTTAACTTACTGTGTTTGTGGTCTCCTTTTCGCAGGCTGCAGGTTCGTATTTCCCGTTGCTTTTGGTGTCTGTCCCCAGTGGCTAAATTGGTTCAGTGGATTGTATAGGCTTCCTCGTGGAGGGGACTAGTGCCTGTGTTCTGGTGGATGAGGCTAGATCTTGTCTTTCTGGTGGGCAGGTCCACGTCTGGTGGTGTGTTTTGGGGTGTCTGTGGCCTTATTATGATTTTAGGCAGCCTCTCTGCTAATGGATGGGGTTGTGTTCCTGTCTTGCTAGTTGTTTGGCATAGGGTGTCCAGCACTGTAGCTTGCTGGTCGTTGAGTGAAGCTGGGTGTTGGCGTTGAGATGGAGATCTCTGGGAGATTTTCGCTGTTTGATATTTACGTGGGGCTCGGAGGTCTCTTGTGGACCAGTGTCCTGAACTTGGCTCTCCCACCTCAGAGGCACAGCCCTGTCGCCTGGCTGGAGCACAAAGAGCCTTTCATCCACACGGCTGAGAATAAAAGGGAGAAAAAATAGAAAGAAAGAAAGAAGATAAAATAAAGTTATTAAAATAAAAACTAATTATTAAGAAAAAATTTTTTAAATGTAATAAAAAACGGACAGACAGAACCCTAGGACAAATGGTAAAAGTAAAGTTGTAAAGACAAAATTACACACAGAAGCATACACATACACACTCACAAAAAGAGAAAAAGGGAAAAAGATATATATATATCTTTGCTTCCAAAGTCCACCTCCTCAATTTGGGATGATTCGTTGTCTATTCAGGTATTCCACAGATGCAGTGTACATCAAGTTGATTGTGGAGCTTTAATCCGCTACTCCTGAGGCTGCTGGGAGAGATTTCCCTTTCTCTTCTTTGTTCGCACAGCTCCCAGTGTTCAGCTTTGGATTTGGACCCGCCTCTCTGCATGTAGGTCGCCTGAGATCCTCTGTTCTTTGCTCAGACAGGTTGGGGTTTAAGGAGCAGCTGATTCGGGGCTCTGGCTCACTCAGGACGGGGTGAGGGAGGGGTACCGTTGCGGGGCTACCCGGCGGCGGCACAGGCCGGCATTGACATTGCAATAGCCTGAGGCGCGCCGTGTGTTCTCCTGGGGAAGTTTCCCTGGATCACGGGACGCTGGCAGTGGCGGACTGCACAGGCTTCTGGGAGGGTAGGTGTGGATAGTGACCTGTGCTTGCACACAGGCTTCTTGGTGGCTGCAGCAACCTTAACGTCTCATGCCTGTCTCTGGGGTCCACGCTGATAGCCGCGGCTCGCGCCCGTCTCTGGAGCTCCTTTAAGCGGCGCTCTTAATCCCCTCTCCTTGCTAACCAGCAAACAGAGAGGCAAGAAAAAGTCTCTTGTCTCTTCGGCACCTCCACACTTTTTCCCGGACTCCCTCCCGGCTAGCTGTAGGGCACTAACCCCTTCAGGCTGTGTTTACGCATCCAACCCCAGTCCTCTCCCTGGGATCGGAGCCTCAGCTCCCAGCCCCCGCCCACCCCGGTGGGTGAGCAGACAAACTTCTCAGGCTGGTGAGTGCTGGTCAGCACCGATCCTCTGTGCGGGAATCTCTCCACTTTGCCCTCCACACCCCAGTTTCTGCACTCTCGTCCGTGGCTCTGTAGCTCCTCCCCTCCACCACCCGCAGTCTCCGCCCGCGAAGGGGCTTCCTAGTGTGTGGAAACCTTTTCTCCTTCACAGCTCCCTCCCACTGGTGCGGGTCCCGTGCCTATTCTTTTCTCTGTTTTTTCTTTTGCGCTACTCGGGTACGTGGGGAGTTTCTTGCCTTTTGGGAGGTCTGAGGTCTTCTGCCACCGTTCAGTAGGTGTTCTGTAGGAGCTGTTCCACATGTAGATGTATTTCTGATGTATTTGTGGAGACGAAGGTGATCTCTGCGTCTTACTCTTCTGCCATCTTGAAGCTCCTCTAAACTGATGAGGTTTTTGTTCAGCTTTGTTGAGGCGTAGTTTACCCTGATAAGTTTGATAATCAGAATAGCTTTTGCACTTTTCATGGGCTTTAAGGAAATTCAGTGAATTTCCTTATGAATATAGATAATAACATTCTATCATTCATAGAACTCTTAATTTTTATATGCATCTAGATGATTTAGCTTCTTTATAAGAGCATACATTTCTTTAAGAACAGAGATAACTGCCTAGTCTTTCTCTTGGAAAGCCCCACAGTGCTTAGTATGGCCCTGTATATGACATGTACACTAATTTTGAGACACAGAGCTTAGTTTGTTCAATGAGGAAGTGTAAACTATTACAAAAATGTTTGCTGATAGGATTTGCAAAAATATCTTGACCATTTCTCAATTCTATATCAGGATGCAACAGCAGAATGAAACTCAGTGGAAGACCCTACAGACACATGGGAGTCCTTGGAACTTCAAAACTCTATGACATTCGGAAAACTATCTTTACCTTCACTCCACAGGTGGGTGGACTGAGCTTTAATGTGCATTGAGATGAATGGAAATAAAAGAGAAACACTATAGAAATAAAGCATTTAGTGGAGTTGAGACAAGTGTCAGAGTTTCATGTGACCTTGTATATATTAAGTTGCTCAATAAGTAGGGTTGGCCAAAAAGTTCGTTTTGGTTTTTTCCATAAGATGTTATGGAAAAACGTGAACGAACTTTTCGGCCAGCCCAATCTTTGTTGGGTTGGACTGAATTGATCTTGAAGCACAGAGCTATGCCAAGTGACTGTGGCTACCAAGAGTAGTCCTGGGTGTTGCAGAAACAGTGATTAAGGATTTTATAAATGTTGGAGTACTTTTAAAAGTACTCTTTATTAAAGATTAAAAATACTGTATTCTTTATAAACAAAATATAGTCTTTTTTATTCAGCTACTGAATTAAGTGTTCTATTTGTTTTGGGGAAGTGCCCTTTTTACATGCCCAGAAATCTCTGATATCCTCTTCTAAACAAAAATGTCAGTACTGTTTTAGCCATGATTATACACTATTTATTAGCCTGATGTTTATTACCCATATTATAATAGCAAGCCTTATTATATGTATGAATAGGAGGATAAACTATTTTCTGAAAAGAAAGCTTAAGCTTTCTTTTGTCATCTTACATCTGAAATAGCGCAACTGAGGTATAGATGAAAGAATAATGGACCATAGATTCTATCTCTGATTTTGCCATTTGCTAGTCGTATAACTTTGCTAATCTACTCAGTGTCTCTTGGCCTTATTTTTTTATCTATTAAAAAGGAGAAAAGCCCTCACTGGGTTGTTAGAATTAAATAAAATCATGTACTTGAAAACACTTTGTAAACTATAACACACTAAAAATGTCCAGAACTACTGTTTGTACCAGTAAGCCACCAGATACTTTGGGAAGAATTAGGCATTAAATTTGGAGGTATTGTTGCCCCTGTGATATCTTATATACGCTTGTGTATATGTGAGCACTTTGAAATATTATTTGATAGTTGTGAGAGTAAATTATTCTGAACTGTTATTTTCCTTTTTCTCAGTTTATAGACCAGCAACAATTCTACCTGGCTCTGGACAACAAGATGATAGTGGAAATGCTTAGAACAGACCTCTCCTATCTCTGTAGCCGCTGGAGAATGACAGGCCAGCCCACCATCACCTTCCCCATCTCACACAGCATGCTTGGTAAGGATGTATGAGGCAAGGAACTAATGTATTTTTGAAATAAGTCATGTGGTTGGCCCTTCAAAATCATAGAGTCACTGAAAAGCTACTTTTTGTCATTTATTCTTTCATCAGTTTTTTTAAGCTCTTGTTTTGTGCCAGGCACTTTTCAAAGCACGGGTGAATATGGCAGATGAGGTTTCTACTCTCACGGAGCTTATGTTTTAGAATAAATATGTAACAAATAAACCAATACACAAGAATATTTCAGGTGGTTTGAGAGCTATAATTCAAGAGATGTAATAGAATAACTTGTTTGGGGCTACTTCAGATAATTGGTTTCTAGGCCAATTTACAGAAACTTTATTAATACAGTTCATTTTAAAGACAGTAATACTATATTCTGCATCTGTCTTACTCCAGTGGAGCATCAAGATTTTATAGATAAGTTTCTAAACTTCTCTTTGCAAGGCTTGCCTAACTGAAGCAATAAAATCTAGCAGGGAAAAGTAAAAAGCCTTTCAATTTATCTTTCCTTTATTAGCTGGGCTTCCTGACATTGCTTACTTGAAACTGAGTGAAAAGCTTTGTTGTTCTCTCAGTTCCTGGAGGACTAGAGCCAATACTGAAGCACTGCTTCCTTTCTGTATCTCTGCTGTTGCTTCCAAAGGCCTGTTTGTACTACCAAAGTACATAGAATTCCTTTTCATTAGAGAAGAATCCTTTGTCATAAATCATTCAAAGTCCAGACAGACTGTTAGGGATTTTGGTCACATCTCTAAAGTGCTTCAAAAGCACAGGAGTCCAGTGTACTTGTGTACCCATGAATAGTTGAAAGGTTCATTTCTACCTCGACATGTCTTTTCTGTCTGAGAAATACACACATTTTATCCAGTTTGATATAAATAAAGCACTCAAAAAATGTAAAAAAAAAGAAAGCACAGGAGTTGAGGAAGTAGGGTAGTCTTTCTTCTTTTTGTCTTTCTTCTTTATTTAAAACAATTAACAAGTGCCCATTTAATAACTACTGTGTTCCCAGAACTGTCTTTAGAAAGTATAAAGTCTAATTGGAGAAACAAAGCTAATTCACAAAATTAATAGAAAACAATTCAAGACAGTATATAAAGAAGTACTAAACCATTAGATTAGTATTTTACAGTGACAGTGATCAAGTTGTCAAAGAAAATTTCTTGGCTAGGTGGGACTTATCCAGGCTTTTTGGGATGTGTAGTATTCATATGTGAGGAGAGAAGAAGGAAAGGTACTTTAGGTGAGGGAAAAAATACCATGGGTGAAGCCTGGAGGCAGGGATGCCCTTGACTTGTGAGTGGACAGTGAAGAGGCCACGCTGAATAGAGTGGGCCTTTCATGTTGGAATATAATTATCAACAAAATTGGATTAGTCAAATGGGGTCAGATTATGAAGACCTTGAAAATAAGCAGATAAATTTAAGACAAATTGTCTCAGAAGTCTGAAGCTATTAAAAGTCTTTGAGCAAGGAGTGATATGATGAAAGTGATATTTAGGGAATATTGACTTAGTGACAGTATACACTGTAGTTAGAAGAATCTGATATCAAGGAAACTAATCCAAGTATGAGGTGATGAGAAGATACACTGGATTGATGATAGTAAAAATTGAGTGGGAAAGAAGGATACAATAGTCATTTTAAACACCACCTGCAAGTCAGGTGTTGGCTGACTAGATATGAGATATGAATCAAGATAATGCCAACATTTAGAGAGACTAGGTAAATAATGCTGCCATTGATAAAAGCAGAGAAATTATAAAGGAAGATGCCAGTTGTAAAGGGGCATGTTGAGTTTATAGTGACAAAGAGGTTTCAAAATTGAAATGCCTAATAGTTGGGATGAGATATACAGCCATAGCTTGGGAAGAAGAATAAAATTAAGATCTAGATTTAAGTCACAAAGTTTTGATACTTGGAACATGGTCACACAACAAAAAACAGAAGTATCAATAGCAATAATAACTGCAATGTTTATTGAGCACTTTCTCTGTGCCATGCACTGAGCTAAGTCCTTTCAGTGCTTTATTTTGACATCTCCACAACAACCCTATTCAGGTAGGTACTGTTAATAGCCCCCATTTTATAGATGAAGAAGGTGATTCATTTTGTAGTCACAAAGCTAGTAAGCAACAGAATCAGGCCTCAAACCAGGTCTGTCAGTCTCCAAAACCTACATTACTAATAGCTGTGTATTTTTGTCAGGGAAAATTTTGTGCTGGTGAAATGAGAATGAACATATTAGTGATCACATTAAAATGTGAATTAGTTAAATTCTCATATTAAATATAGATTCCTAGGATAGGTAAAAGCAAAATCTAGCTAGATGCTTCTTACAAAAGCTATCCCTAAAATAAAATTGTATGGAAAAACAGAAAATAAAGGAAGACATAAAGATATATCATGTAAACGCTAACAAAAAGAAAGCAATGATGGCAATATTAATATCAAAAATAGCAAATAGAATTCAAGGCACAAATCAGTAAATGGGATATAAAGGATATTTTATATTGATAAGAGTTATAGTACATGAAGACAGTGGAACATTTATAAATTTTTATATACTGAAGAATATCAATGAAATGCATAAAGCAGATATTTAGGAAAACTTAAGGACAATATGATAAATCCATTGTACAGTCATAGTGGGAAACGATAACATACCTCTATCATAATGTCACAGATCCATTATACAAAATCACTAAAGATATAGAGGATTAACAGACTTGATTTTTGTGTTTACGGGTGTATGTGAAAGTATACCCAGAAAGACAGAATACACAAAGAATGTTTATTTTTTAAAAATAGAAATAATATAGATGATATTGCCAGACATAGCACATAAAATTAATTAAAACAAAAATAATTTCTTAAAAACCTGACCATGAAGGAATTAAAATTTTTGCAAATAATTCTTTGATTAAAGAGGAAATCAAATTTGAAATTATATAGTGTTTTAAAATGAAAAATGATACCACTACTAATCAAAACTTAAGAGATTTGGCCAAAGTCATATTTAGAAATTTTCATATTCTTGAATATTTTCACTTTTGAAAAAAAAAAAGAGTTCTGTTTCCAGACAAAAAGGAATAGACACTTCTCCCTATTCTTCCTGCTAAGTACAGCTAAAAACCCTGGACATTACTATAATACAAACATAAGAAGACTCTGAAAGTTGGAAAAAAGAAGGGAGACTGGCTAGGGACTTTGAACCTAAGAAATGACACAGCAGTGAATTTCCTGGGTTTTCCTTCTGCCTCATATATCCTGGACTGGGTGCTGGAGAAGTTATCATCCCAGAAACACAAATGGGTACAGATTTGAAAAGGTCCAGGAAAGACCTTCTGCCTCTAGCCAAAGGAACAGGAAAGGGACAGCCTAGCCAGACAGAAAACTTCTAGACAATAAATGTGTTCTAATCTACCCAAATACCACAGAAAAAAACTACAGCCCCATTCCCATCCCTATCAGCGAGGCTGTGTGGGGAACCTAGACTACTGCCTTCACACAGTTGTGAAGAGGTGCCCCCTCCCTCCTTAGGGATAGTGTCTGAGAAGAACTAGTGGGGAGCTTAGACTTTCATCCTTACTGAACAGTAGAGGAACTCCTTCCACACCCACCTAGCAGTAACAAGGCAGTGCTCCCTTCCCTGCTGCACAATATCAGAGGAGACTTGCCGAATCAGAAGATTCAATAAGATCCACAGTCTTGTAAGATGATACCCCAAATTTCCAGAATACAATAGAAAATCATTCATACCAATGCCCAGGAAAATCTCAACTTCAATGAGAAAAGATGATCAACAGATACCAATACCAGGATGACAAAGATGTTGGAATTACAACAAAGATTTTAAGGCAGTCATCATAAAAATACTTTACCAAGCAATTACAACCACACTTCAAACTTGAAAGTAGGAAGTCTCGGCAAAGAAATTGAAGAGATGGAGAACCAAATGAAAGTTTTAGAATTGAAAACTATAATAACTGAAATGAAAACTTACTAGATAGGCTCAGTAGCAGAAGAAAATAGACTGAACTTGAAGGTAGAACTATAGAAGTGAACAAGAGTAAAAACAGACTGAAAAATATGAACAGAGCCTCAGAGACCTATGGGACTAATAATGAAACATCTAGCATTCATGTTATGAGTCCCAGAAGGAAAGGAAAAAGAATATAGGGCTGAAAAAAGTATTCCAACTAATTATGGCTGAAAAAAATGGCAAAAAGCATAAACCTACAGATTCAAAAAGCTGAGAGAGTCCCAAACAGGAAAAACCCAAAGAAATCCATGCCAAAACATAATGATCAAACTCCTGAAAATTAAAGAAAAAGAAAAAATCCTGAAAGCGGTAAGAGAAATGATACATTGTCTATGTGGGAAAACAACTAGAATGACAGCAGATCTCATCAAAAACCCTGGAGAACAGAGGGAAGTGGCATAACATTTTTCAAGTGTTTAAAGAAAAGAATTAGTAAACTAAGAATTCTGTATCCAGTTAAAATGTACTTGAAGAATAAAGGGAAAAAAGACATTCTCAGGTGAAGCAAAACTAAATGAATTTGTCTGAAGGAGATCTGCTCTAAAAGAATAGCTTAAAGGAAGTTCTTGAAATAAAAAGGAAATAATGCAAAATGGAATGTTGGAACATCAAGCAAGAAAAACAACAGTTGAAAGAGTAAGAATACAGGTAAATACAATAGACTTTCTCCACTTCAGTTTTCTAAATTATGTTTGACGTTTGAAGGGAAAATCATAACACTGTCTGATGTGGTTCTCAAAGTATGTAGAGGAGATCTTTAATGCAGTTATATATTGGGGGAGGTAAGGGACTGAAAAGGAAATAAGGTTTTTTTCAAGCATAAACATTGTAAAGCAATTATACTGCAATAAAGATGTAAAAAAAAGGAAATAAGGTTTTTACACATCACTTTAAACTTGTGAAATGTTGACACTAATAGACAATGATATATGTATAATGCATGTTTGTATATATTATGTAATACCTAGGGTAACCACTAAGAAGTCTATACAAGGAGATAAAGTAAAAAACACTGTAGATAAATCAAAATGGAATTCTTGTGTTTCAGAAAGCAGGAAGAAAAAATAGAAGAACAGAGGAACAAACAAAAAACAATAAGTAAAATGGCAGACTCATTCCTAATATATCAATAATTACATTAACTGTAAATAGCCTAAATATACCAATTAAAAGACTGAGATTGGCAGAGTAGATTTTAAAATGACCCACATATATGCTGTCTCCATGAGATTCACTTCATATGTAACAATATAGGTAGACTAGAATAAAATAATGGAAAAAATATGCCATGTAAAATTAATTTTAAAAATCAGAAGTGGCCATATTAATATCTGGTAAAATAGACTTCAGAATAAAGAGAAAAAATATAGATAATAAAAATAATGTTAAGAATGAGGAAGGGGATATAGCAACAGAAATGGAGGAGTCTTTACAAATTATAAAAGAATACCAAATACAATTTTATAAATCTAGATAAAATTGACAAATGTCTAGAAAAGTAAATAATATAAGAATAAGCTTAAGAAATAGAGACACATATAGAGAACAAACTTATGGATACCAAGGGGGTGGGATGAATTGGGAGATTAAGATTGACATATATACAGTACTATGTATAAAATAGGTAACTAATGAGAACCTACTGTATAGCACAGGGAAACTACTCAGTGCTCTGTGGTGACCTAAATGGGAAGGAAATCTGACAAAGAGAGGGTATATGTATACATATAACTGATTCATTTTGCTGTACAGCAGAAACTAACACAACATTGCAAAGCAACTGTACTCCAATAAAAATTAATTTAAAAAAAGAATAAGCTTAATAAGAAATATGCATAAAACTATGTAAAAAATTATAAAGCTAATAAAAAACATAAAAGAAGATTTTAATTACTAGAGAGACATACCATGTTGCTAGATGGAAATAGTTAATATTGAGAAGATGTTCATTCTTATTAAATTAATCTATCAATTCAGTGAATTCCAAATCAAAATAAAGACAAATTTTTATGAACAAGCTGAATCTAAATTGCATATGGAAGAGAAAATGTACAAGAATAACCAGATTTTTTAAAAACTAGAAACAAGAGAAGATAGATCCATTGGAATTACAATAATGATAAAGACAGCAATCCAAATAGCAGCAAAAGAATATAAATAAATACATTTGGGAAAATCATTCATTTAGGCCTGCTACTTTACATTTTATGCAAAATTAAATTCTAAATAGATTAAACAGCTAAGCAACAAGAAAAACTATAAAAGTATTAGAAGAAAGTATGGAAGAATGTTTTTGTGATCTTGGGCTGAAGAAAGCTGTACTTTGCAAGATGCAGAAAGGAAAACTTGACAGATTTTAAAACATGAAAATCTAAATTAATCTTTGTTTCTAAATAAATATTTTATACAAAAATGAAGTGTGGTTGAGGCTGAAAGACAAATAATAAAGTAGATAAAATATTTGCCATACATATGATAGAGAAAAGGGTAATAGTCACAAAACATAAAGAGGCCTTGAAAGTCAATTGAAAAAAAAAAGATTAGTTTTTAAAAACATGGGAAAAGAGCTTTCCAACCCAAGCCTGGCAGAATGGCTCCTGCAAAGAAGGGTGGCGAGAAGAAGGGCCAGTCCGCCATCAACGAGGTGGTGACCAGAGAATACACTATCATCATTCACCAGCGCATCCATGGAGTGGGTTTCAAGAAGCATGCCCCTCGGGCACTCAAAGAAATCTGGAAATTTGCCGTGAAGGAGGTGGGAACTCCAGATGTACACATTGACACTGAGCTCAACAAAGCTGTCTGGGCCAAAGGAATAAGGAATATCCCATACCATGTCCATGTGCGGTTGTCCAGAAAACATAATGAAGATGAAGATTCACCAAACAAGCTCTATACATTGGTTTCCTATGTACTTGTCACCACTTTCAAAAATCTACAGACAGTTAATGTGGATGAGAACTAACAGTTGATTGTCAAAGTTTTCGAACCACCAAAAAAAAAAAATGGGAAAAGAACATGAACAGGCAATTCATAAAAGAAATACAAATAGCCAGTCTATACATGAAAACATGCTCAATCTTACTAGTATTAAAATTAAAACAATGTATTTTTTAACGTATCAGATAAACAAAGATTAAAAAGATTATTAACACCATTGTTGTTAAAGATGTGGGGAAACAATCACTTTCTATACTGATGGTAGACATAGTGGCACAACTTTTTTAGTGTGCAGTTTGGCAGTCTATAAAGTTTTTAGTAAGTGTTCCCTTTGTTCTAACAGTTCTACTTGTAAGAATTTATCCTAAGGAAATAATAGAAAAATTGCATCACAGTGTTGTTTATAATACAACAGTCTAAATATCTGTTATGGAATCATTTTTAGCTTTTGCAAAGAATTAGTTAGAAAAAGTGGATCACAAAAGAGTATGTGTAGTATGATCCCCTTCACATAAAGCTGGATAATTGTTAGCCTTCTAAATATTTTTTATGCCTACACACATGTAAACCAAAGCTCATTGGATGAGATGATGTATAAAATGTTCAGCACAGTACTCAGCACATAACATTCAACATATGGTTGCTGTTGTTATTATTGTCAGCATTCAGTAATCATTCTGTGTTCTGCAATCAGGCAATGTGCTAAATACTTACAATAAATAAGATACTGTCTGTGAGGAACTCTCCTCTCTTGGTCATCATCCCTTACCATTTCCCATTCTGCACAGCGTCATTGGCTCTCAGATGAAGTGTTGAAATATAGGGTGGTCAACGAGGACTGTCTCATTTGTACCATCACCACCAGAAAGTTGGTTTAAAATAATTGAAAGATTCCCCTTATTTCAAAGTTAAAACCACAAAGATTGTTTTAAAATTCTCTTCATTTTAAGATGAAGATGGAACCAGCTTGAATTCAAGTATCCTGGCAGCACTCCGAAAAATGCAGGATGGCTATTTTGGTGGGGCAAGGTAAGTGACCTCTATGCACTCAGTAGTGAAATGTGAAATTTGGATGCTGGGTATAGTAATGGTAGACTTGTGATGCCTTTCTCTGTATCTTTAGCAACATATACCCATCCTATTCCAGGAGCTGGTGTTTGATAGATTGAATCAAGGAATTTAATGTTAAAGAGAAGGGTTGGAATTTTTCCCCACCCTGTTCTTTGCCTACACCCCATAAATTCAGTGGATCAGGAAACTTACCCTGGAAGGAAGGAAGAATGGAAGGGAGGGAGGGAAGGAGGGAGGAAAGTAGGTTACTGGACTATTCAATTCTCACTGCTTTTCTTTTTTCCCTAAGTTTTTATTTTGAAAAATTTCAAGTAGACACAAATATGCAAGAATCTTATTGAATACCATATACCCTCCCTCAGAACTCACCTGTTGTTAACATCTGTCCCACTTGTGTGTTCTCTCTCCCCCATTCCCTCCCTTCCTTCCTCTCCTCCCTCCCTTCCTCTCTTGTTCCCTACCCTTCTCTCTCTCACACACATACATATATGTGCACGCACACACACACACAGGCACACACACTTTTTTTGCTAAAGTGTGTGAGAGTTAGTCAGAGATATCATGACTCTTTAACCCTAAATACTTCAGTTTCTGTCTTCTAAGAAAGAGGGCATTCTCATACATGGCTACAATATAATCAACACACTCAGAAAAGTTAATATTGATATGATACTATTATCTAATACGGAGTCCATATTCAAAATTACCCAGTTGTCTCAATAATGTTTTCCCATAGCTTTTTTCCCACTCCAGCTCCAATGAAAGATCACTCGTTGGCTTTTAGTTATTATATCTCCTTGATGTCTTTTAATCTAGAGCAATTCCCCAGCTGTTTGTTAATATTTCATTACAATTTTCATTACAGTTTTAAAGAAAGAAGGTCAGTTATTTTGCAGAATGTCTCTCAGTTTGTTTAAAATGTTATCTTCTGAGTCACTTTCCCCTGTCTGAGTTTACTCATTGGTGACCTCACAATGGACGTGTCTATTGCTTGCCAGCCCTTCCATGGGGAGAGCACTTCTCTCCATATTCTTCATAATCCTCCATTCGTGTCTAGATTCCATTATGCTTTCCGCAACAATCTTTGACCAAATGGCTTTATCTTCCATTGATCAATCAGTTATTACTAATGGGGTTGTAAAATCGTGATTCTGTGTTTCTATCATTCTTTGTACATGTATTAGTTGGAATCCTTCTGTTAAAAAAAAAAGCTCTCCCTTACCCCCTTTAATTTTGTAGTTTTATTGCCAGCATAGAGTCATAAATTCTTATTTTATTTTTATGTCATGCTTCATTCCATTGTCTATTTCAGTGTACATATTATTCAAGATCTGGCCATTGGGAGCCCCCTCAAGCTGACTTCTTTAGAAAATCAGTACTATTGACTTTCCCTTTGGGTTTGGTTTTGCAATTGGCTTTATAAGTAGGGGAAGATATGGCTTACAATCTACTATAATTCTTAAAATTGTCAGATACCATTTTTTTCTTTTCAAAATGGTCTTTTTGAGTATTTTTTGAAATGATATGACAGATTTGTGGTGATTTATCTTCATTCTGTCCTAGCTTCTCTTGCAGCCAATGGAAGTTTTTGCCAGATATTTGGCATAGTTAGCAATATAGTATGTGGCAGTGAAAGCGAGCAAAACTGATCTGCTGGTGGATTGTGAACCCATAATTGTAGTCTTTATTAACATAGTACCCTAACCTATACTACACTATGTCTAGGAGTGCTGTAAATTTTCACTTTTACAAAATTTGTACTAATGTATAAACGTTAGTAATCCCCCAACAGAACATTCTAGGTATCCTTTTTATCACTAAACTGTTGTTGTTTTGAAAATGATTTCCTCTGATTTTCTGTTTTCTGTTTGCCCTGTTAATTGTCAGGATTCAAACAGGTAAACTGTCAGAGTTTTTGACAACATCTTGCTGCACACATTTGAGCTTTATGGAACCTGGACCTGAGGGTAAATTGTACAGTGAAGATTATGATGACTATGATAATGAGCTGGAATCTGGTGACTGGATGAATGGCTATGGTTCAACCAGTAATGGTAAGAAGGCTTCATAAATGCACTGGCCTTACTGGACAAGAATACAAAGTATTGTTGAGCATCCTCCTTAATATTTCTCCTGCCAGCAGTCTCACTCCTATTTAATACACCTAATACACCTTTTGTTTGGCTTTACTTTTCATTCTTCTACTTACCTTTGGTTTCTGGTCTAATATCCCTGTGGTGATTGTGGAGTATAGAGTTGGACTATCCCTTACTAAGGTTAGGGGAGATTTCTCTCCCAGGTACATAAAATGACTGGTACTTTAAAAATGGGAGGAAGCAATGGTGAGTGAGAGATATTTAATCAAGTATGTAGTAGGAACACTAGACATATACGTACTGCTTTTTGACATTAAAAAGCATAAAAAGTATAAAATTCCATCAGAGTTCTTTTATATAGAATATTATATAATCTATAATTTTATATTCTAATATATTCTATATATTCTAATTTTATATAGTTCTTTTATATAGAATATTATAGGGGTACATCAGAATCTCTGGGGAGGTCTGCGTAGTTTGAAAAACCCGATTTGGTATGCCTATTGCTTTCATATTACAACTAGACAAATAACGCAGAACAAAATCTAATTGGCTTCTATGAATACAAAGATGATATAGTGAGAAAGCATCGTGGGGGCCTGACAAACACCCTAAAGTGTTAAAATGCTGACCTAGGCAGGGCAAACATTACATTATTTGAATCCCACAGAGAGAAGGGCCAGTGGGAGTGAATTATTGTTCTAGTTATGTAAAACATGGTTTGCCTGCTTTCACTGTCTGGTTTTCTGATTGTTAAGCCTATATCTTAAGGCAGTCAGTTTCTTTATCTTAAGAGTGGTGTGTTGGAGAGAAGAAAAATAAATAAATTAGCTTTCCTCAGTGAGCTAGCAAGCATAATCTCATATACAATAAACCAAAACACTAGCAGTCAGAAGGACTATTTTCTCATTTGGGCTCAGCATTTACTCACCTAAGTACCGTTTAATTCACTCTGTTTTTGTAAGTTCTAAAATAGTGTGAATTTCTTTGTTTGAAGAGTACATTAAATACAAGATTATTTCCTGTTATCAGTAATACCCAAAGTCATGATATCTATCTTGGCATAAGCTGAAATATTTTGAAAACCAAATAAGACTGGTCAGATATTGAGGTTGTTTGCTATTGCATAGGTAGTTGTGATTTACATCTGTAGCACTCATTCTCTTAGATTGCTTTCTTAAATATATCTCTTTAATGATATGTTTTGCTAAGCTTGATATTATGCATTCTGGGTCACTTTCCCCTGTCTGGGTTTACTCATTGGTGGCCTCACAATGGACGTGTCTGTTGCTTGCCAGCTGTTCCATGGGGAGAGCGCGTCTCTCCATATTGTTCATAATCCTCTACTCAAGTGTCTAGATTGTATTCAAGGTTATAATATTTGTCATTAAGATGTCACTGAGTATGAGGTCCACTCCTGCAGCTCTGCTAGTTCCCATTAGTCACATCAGAGTACAGAAAGACATCTGGAGAGTTCCCCAGAGGTAATCAAAATCCAGAGGATACATGACTGACGTAGCAAACTTCAGTATTGATCCAAACATTGGGCTTTTCCAACTATAAATGTTGCAAGTGTTCATGTAAAATCTGAAATGTTAAGCAGCCACAGGATATATGTATTTTTTTTGTTTCCATTATCCATAGTCAGAGAGAATGTTATAGAAGGTGTGGGGGGGAGGGAGAGACCAAGAGGATAAGGACTATATCTGTCTTCTTCAGCACTGAAACCTCAGCACCTAGTACACCACCTGGTCCATAGTGGGCAGTAAATATTTGGTGAATAAATGAAGGGGGTAACAAAAAAGACCAACGTGTGGTCAGTAGTCCTTTTGACACCAGTGCCACATGGAGCTTGTTTTTTCTTTAGCAATTGTAGCTGCCATTTGTGGAATCTGTCTGTTTTCAGCTAGGCTCAATGTTTAGTAGAAGATTTTTGCCCTTCCCCACAAGTCTCCTCATACCAGTGAGACTCAAAGGGCCCTATTCTACTCCTCCACCACAACTGCCACCACCACTACCATCACACACACATACATAGATTATGAAATGCTCCACCTGGCCTATAATAAGCTCATACTACTTTCAGGGAACCTAATATTGTCTCAACAAAGTTGAAGAACAGGTGGATCCTGGTAAATAGCCATAGTTTCTGAATAGTAAAGCTACGAGATTGTATAATGATCACCAGCTATTTTCCCCCATGAGCTAAAACAACCTGGTTTTGGTGCTGTGTTGTGGGCACAGGAGCCAGTCATTCTGTTTGGTGGGGTAGATTGTGAAGTAACTAAAATGTTTATTTTTTTCTCTCCCCCCTCCCCCCACTAACCTTGCAGCTCGCTGTGGTGATGAAGTTGCTCGTTATTTAGATCACCTTTTGGTGCACACGGCTCCCCATCCTAAAGTAGCCCTTACCTCACAGAAGAGGGGGATAAATCGGTTCCGAGCTGCTGTGCAGACAACCTGCGATTTAATGTCCTTGATGACCAAGGCCAAGGAGCTGCATGTACAGAGTGAGTAATGCCGTGACTCACTGGAGTCAGGAACAGGATGACATGAAGCCCAGGATGGGGGTGGAGTGTTTATTACAGTGTAGTCAGGAACTTTGTTTTGTTCACTGCTTTATCCCAGCATCTCAGACAGCACCTAGAACATACTAGATGCTCAAATATTTGTAAAATTAATGAATTTTTACAATTAAAAATGGGTAATTAATGGGTATAGTTTTGCTATAGATAGTGCTGTGTAGTCTGGTTTAACCAGTTACATAGCAAGAAGAGACAGAACAAGAGACATGGAGCATATTCAGTTTTAACATCAAAGTATTAAAATGTGGAAAGGATTTTTTCCTCCTTTGGAAAAGTTACTAATTTGGAAGTAATTTTATTTAAAGAGAAAGCATTGCAGACTATTACAAGATAGCCTTGCAATGGAAAGGGAGATAGTCTCCCTTAAGTAAGCTAAATCTGGTTCCTTAGGCCAGCTGTAACTTATACAGTCAGTTGTTCCAGCAGTGTAGAGCTGTATTTGTCAACTACAGTATCATTCTTCAACAGCTTTACCATTCTTCTCCCCAAGACTACTATCCTCCCTCAGTAGTATTCACAGTGGAGGATGTCTTCTACCACACATTGCCAGGAGTAGTCATGGTTCCTAAGAGTGTTCAGTACCTGTATGATAGTTGCATATGAAGGGACAGAAGGGCTCCTTGGCCATACCTAGAGGACCTAAATGTTAACATTTCACAGATGATGAGAATGATTGAGATGCATGATCACACTGTCTAAAATTTTACTGACCATTACTAAACAAAGATATTAAGCATGATCATTGGGGAATCATTTAACAGTTAGAAAAGGGAAAAGCTTAGCATACATAGCCTTTGCGTATGCTTCCTTGACAAAGGGCTTATGCAAAGACATCAGCTTTATTAAGTTATACTTCTTGATTGTGAATCAGGAAACTTGAGCTTAATTCCCAGCTCTGCTACTTACTTGCTTGAACAGTTATCTGAGCTCTGTATCTCTCTTTCTCTATCTGTAAAATGGCAAAAATGACAAGAGAGTCTCTCCTTAGAGGTTACGGTAAGTGTTTCAACAATGAACTGTAAGTAAAAATCTTAGGAATATCTCGAAGTTGGTCAGCCACTACATTTTTTGATTCCCTAGATAGGGTCATCCGTTTATCTGTTCTCAAGCAATTCCAACTGCTAGCAGCCAGATATTCTTCTGAGAGAGTCCAGAAAATATAAAATGTAACTGGGTTCTTTCTGTTATATGTGGTATTCTATTAAAGTATCAGTGATGGCACCATTGTGGTATTGATTACGTTTGTAGAATTTAATATCTTATATGTCCAGCTGATGCTATAATTCTAGATATTCCATTCAAAATATGTTGATTGATTGATTGAATATCCTTTGATTTATCTGACCTTCATATTTCTTTTCTTTGCTATTACCAAGAAAGGGTAAACTTCTCATTCTTGTTCTATAAAGAACCAACCCATATGTAACTTCATTGTTGAGGTCAACTGTGCATTTTTATTAATCTCTTAATTATCTAAGCTTTTCCATAAATATCAACCTCTTGCAGATGTACACATGTATCTTCCTACAAAGATATTTCAGGCTTCCCGGCCTTCACTCAACTTACTTGACTTACTTCATGCACCACAAGAGGACCAGGTAAATTTGCACAGGAGGTATTTCTATCAGCTTTTTGCAAAACTGCCATTCTTACAGAAAATAATAGAACTAGCCATTATGGTTTCTACTAGTAACTGGTGGTAGGCAAAATGCCACCATGGTGAAGATATATGTCCTTTTTAGTTCACTTTTTAAATGGGCAAGTTTTTCTAGTCAGGCTTAAGAAAACTAGATTGCTGTATCATGCATTCTGAAGGTGTCATTGTTTTTGCTTTACTTTTTGTCAAAATTTAGGAAACTCTTATGGAAAAGGTTTAGAAAGTGAAAAGATCAACACTCTAGGGCGTTATTTAAGGTGAGCACTTGTGGATTTTTTTTGTCTTTTCTCAAACTAAAGGTTCCCTCTGTTCGTGTAGAAATACATCTTCCTAGAGACCCATCTGGGGAGGTGGACTTCAAAGCACTGGTTTTACAGTTGAAGGAGACCTCCAGCTTACAGGAGCAAGCTGATATCCTCTACATGCTATATACTATGAAGTAAGTGATGGATATTATCAATCTACTTTCATGATCATATAGAAAACGAAGTATAGCATAGTAAGTATAGCACTGCTCTGGAGTCTCACTGATGTGGATTTGAATAGTTTTGCAACCTACCCACTGTGTAACTTTAAAGTCTCAATTGTCCTCATTTATAAAATTTGGATTATACCCACCTCATAGAATTGTTTTAAAGATTAAAATAAGATAAAATATCTGCAGTCTCTAATACAATGCCTGGTACATAGTAAGTGACTAATAACATAAACATTATTATCATTATTATGGTTATTTTAAGCCTCCATTATTTGGTAAAATCTACAGATAAATAAATTTTAACTCAAAAGAAGTAAAAATATGGAGGCTTACAGGAAAAAAAAAGTAGCATTAGTGAGTGTTTGCTGTGTGTCAGGCACCCTCTGCTAGGTACATTTTATCTAGGTACCTCTAACTCTACGTACCTTGAACTCCTCTTTCCTGTCCCCCAAATTCCCCCACAAAATTACCTGTTCTTCCTCATTTATTCATGTTGTCAGCACCATGAAGAGGCAGCATGGACCCCCGCCCTCCCCTAATTGGTTTTGGATGTCATGACTGATGATGCCATACACATACCAGAAGGGTGTGGGTCCTTAAAAAGCAGGGAAAGAGGCTGGATTTGGAATTTTATTATGATTAGGAGGTGAGGCTGGGATGAGGGTTCATTCTCAACAGCACCAAAAGAGGGAACACTCAGACTTTTTTATCAACTTGCCCAGGAGTTGGCTGGAAAGGAAAGGGGAATGGTAGGACTTGAAAGCAGTCAGCAGTCAAATATCAAAAATGGAGTCGCAAAAAAAGAAAAAAAAGTGGAGTCGCTCCTATGAAATTCTCCATCTCTATTGTTGGAATCAACACCTACCTAATCATCAAGCCTTCTCCCTATATCCAGTTAATCACCAAGTCTGTCCAGTTTTACCTCTAAATATTTATCTTCTGCATCTCTAATATTGCTGCCTTCATTCAGACCTATGTCTCTCCCTAGGACTATTGCTACAGTTTCCTAACAAGTCTTTCTACTTCAATCTAGTTTTCCTCAAACGCATCCTCAACAGAGGAGGGAGAGTAACTTTGATGATGTTGCCGAAATGCCCAGGCTTACACAAAAGTAGAGAGAATAGTGTGATGAACACTTCTGGACCCATCTCCCAGCCTGAACAACTAAAAACTCATGGTTAATCTTGTCACATCTATATTCTCATTCTCTCTTCCTCCTGGATTATTTTGAAGAGGATACACCAAACATTTTATCATTTTATTCTTAAATATTTCAGTATTATTTCTAAAAGACAAAAACCTCTTAAAACATAACCACAATGGGACTTCTGGTTCTGGACAAGATAGAGTAAATGCATTTCTCTCTGTTCCTCCTGCTAGGTACAGGAGGACATTATTTATAAAACAAACATAACAAGATGTTGAAAGGTGGAGAGAAGGCAGCAGGCTGACTAAGGACCTCATGATTCGAGGACTGAGAGGGTGCTGACGTCCCCAGGTTTTCTTTGTTGCCTCACTGGGTGCTGGAGAAGCCAGCAGCCTGAAAAGGCCAGTCAGTGGGCACAGACAACAAAAGCCCTAAGGAAAACCCGTTCTTCCCAGACAAAGGGCTAGGAAAGAGGCACTCTAGCAACACAGACAACTTTTAAACAATAACCACTCTATTCCAGCCAAGCACCAGAGAAAAATCTGTGGTGCTACCCCTGTCAACAAAGGCTGAGTGGAAAGCCCAGACTTCTGCTCTCACCAAGGCAGGCACTGCTCCACCTTTCTCACTGCCAGGGGAGTGTCAAAGAAGGCTAGGTAGGGATTTGGGACTTTCATCCCCTCTAGGTGGTAATGAAGTCCCCTTGGCCTGACTCCAGAGTCTATGCCATTTCCATCAGATTATGGTGTTTAATGAGTAAGTAAAAAAGGAAGCTGAAAAGCCCGCCAGCACTAAAGTCAAAGTTTTACACATCCAATTTTATTAAAAATAGCCCAAACATATTTTAAGCCATTTAGGGCCTGCCTGCTTTGTATCCTCCTCAAAACTCAACCTGCATCTGCTAGCAAGAGATAAGCCCTGGGCCATGAGTGTCCCAAACCATTGCTGCCATTCAGAACTTTCTAACCTAGAGCCTCCCCACAGTGCTACTGAGGGACTACACCTAGACCTGTAACCCCCCTCCTCCCCTCTTCCCTGGGAGTTCCCTTGCCCTCCTCCTGTTATGGATGGTAGAACTTGTGCCTTATATAAGCCTCCTGACAGTCTGATGCTGGGAGGGACTTTGCCTCTCATACAACCCTGTCCAAGTGCCAACTGTTAAAGCTTGTTATGTGCTACTACCAAGAAAAAGACATGGGTTTTATTACCCCGATACCTCTATTCCTTTCCTTTTTCCTTTAGGATAAGCAGTCTGTTCAAAAAGTATCAGTTGAATACTTATGTACCAGTCACAATGCTAAATGCAGAGTAATGAAAAGATAGAGAAGGTGAGAAGAGATAAGGGTTAAGGACAGAATGACTAATGACTGTAGCTTGAATGAAAACTGAAGATTCAGCAGGGTCATTGGGATAGGCAAGCAAAGGCTTGAAACACTCATGCTTTCCTACCAATTCAGATAGTCCATGGTTGACTGCCAATTCTTCTACTCCTAACACGAGTTTTCTTCATCTAATCCTGTACATACTAACTTCACCATAACATCTGATCAAAACCTGTAATCTCACTAGAACTAGTTACTCTAGTATCAAACCACTTGAGTAGATTGTTTGATGTGCTGCATGGTTTTTAATACACTTGGAATTCTGCCCAATATCCCTTGTGGATTTGAGTAGAAACTGGGAGGTGGGGTTTCCTATGTCTGTTGACTAGTATTCCTTCTGTGAGTTGTCTGTTCATAACCATTGTTTGCTCTCCATTGGGTTATTTATATTTTCCTTATAGTAATAGTATATATTACTATTTTGTTTGTTATATTTGTTGCAGATATTTTGTCCAAGGAATTTGTGTTTTAACTTTGTTCATATGCTTTTCTCTATGCAAAACTTTCGTTTTTTAAAAAAAATATTTATTTATTTACTTATTTGGCTGCACCGGGTCTTAGTTGCGGCACGCAACATCTTCGTTGTGGCGTGGGGGATCATTAGTTGTGGTACGTGGGATCTTTAGTTGCAGCATGTGGTGTCTAGTTCCCTGACCAGGGATCGAACCCCGGCCCCCTGCCTTGGGAGCGTGGAGTCTTAACCGCTGGACCACCAGGGAAGTCCCAAAAGTTTTGTTTTATATAGTCTTTTCTTTTTTGGCTTCTGAGTTTCTTATCATGCATGGGGAGAACGTTCTCCCCTCCCAGAATTTAAAAATATTTTAAATACCTTTAAGAATTTTAAAAAATTTAAGTCCTTAATCTACTCAGAATTCATTTTTATGTCTTCTTACTCAACATGTCTAAAGTCAAATTCAGTCTTTACCAGAAACCTACTACTGCCTGACGCTTTTCATGGTATTATCATTCTTTCAGTCACCCAGACTTGAAATTGTGTCAACATCAAGTCCTTCTAATCCCCTGCCTCTCCCTACCACATCACCACCACTACTGTTGGGAATCAGTGACCAAACCTATATCCTCTATAATCTAACTTTCAACCTTTACCATTGCTCCCCCATCACAATGTGAATACTGCCACCAAAACAGCCTGCTACTTATCACATCCAAAACAAAGCCTGTACATGACCACTTTCAGACCTTGGTTCATGTTTTTTCCTCTGTCTGGACTACTCTCCTTTTACCACATCCCATCTCTCTTCGTTGGAATTCTAGCTATCCATCAAGACCTGGATCATCTGTCACCTCCATGAAACTTTCTCTGATACCTAGGAATAAAAAGGATCTTCCCTGATTATGAGATCTCATAACATTTATTTTCATATTATTTATTTTTATTTTGACTATTTCAAACTTAGAGAAAAGTTGTAAGGATAGTACAAAAAAAAGTTCTGAGAAAACCATGATTCAAAAAGTCATGTACCACAGTGTTCATTGCAGCTCTATTTACAATAGCCAGGACATGGAAGCAACCTAAGTGTCCATCAACAGATGAATGGGTAAAGAAGATGTGGCACATATATACAGTGGAATATTAGCCATAAAAAGAAACAAAATTGAGTTATTTGTAGTGAGGTGAATGGACCTAGATTCTGTCATACAGAGTGAAGTAAGTCAGAAAGAGAAAAACAAATACCGTATGCTAACACATATATATGGAGTCTAAAAAAAAGAAAAACAAATGGTCATGAAGAGCCTAGGGGCAGGATGGGAATAAAGACACAGACCTACTGGAAGATGGACTTGAGGATATGGGGAGGGGGAAGGGTAAGCTGTGACAAAGTGAGAGAGTGGCATGGGCATATATACACTACCAAACTTAAATTAGATAGCTAGTGGGAAGCAGCCGCATAGCACGGGGAGATCAGCTCGGTGCTTTGTGACCACCTCGAGGGGTGGGATAGGGAGGGTGGGAGGGAGGGAGACGCAAGAGGGAAGAGATATGGGAACATATGTCTATGTATAACTGATTCACTTTGTTATAAAGCAGAAACTAACCATTGTAAAGCAGTTATACTCCAATAAAGTTTTAAAAAGTAATAAAATTAAATTAAAAAAAGAAAAAAGTTCTGGATATCCTTCACCCAGATCCCTCAGATACTCACACTGAGCTTTAATATCTCTCTCCCCCCCCGCCTCCCTCCCTTCCTGTCTTGTTCTTCATCATCTCATCATCACCATCACCACACACACATTTTTTTTCTGAACCATTTGACAGTATGTGGCAAACATGATCCCCTTCTACCCCCAGATACTTCAGTGTGTATTTCCTAAAGACTAGGAATTCTCTTATATAAGCACAGTATAATTGCCAAAATCAGAAAATTAATGTTAATATAATACTGTTATCTAATCTACAGACCTTAGTGAGATTTGTTGGTTGTCCCAATAATGTCTTTATAGCAAAAGAAAATCTAAATGATGCATTTCATTTAGTTCTTATGTGTCCCTCATCTCCCTTAATCTGGAACAGTTCCTAAGTCTTTATTTTTAATGTTATTGACATTTTTGAAGGATACAGACCAGTTGTTTTGCAGAATATCCCTAAATTTTGGTTTATCTGTTGTTGCCTCATAATTAAATTCAGGTTATGCATTTTGGGCAAGAATGCTACTGAAGTGATGCTGAGTTCTTCTCAGTGTATCCTATCAGGAGGCACATAGTATTGATGAGTCCCATTTCTGGTAACTTTGACCACTTGGTTAAGGTAGTATCTTCCACGTTCCTCCACTGTAAAGTTACTATGTTATACTTCAAAATTAAAACTATCTTGTAGAGATGTACTTTGAGACTGTGAAAATATCCTGTTACTCTTCAGACTTTCATTCACTGTTTCTTGAATCCATTGATTCGTATAGTATAGATTTAGTTTTATTATATTAAACATTTATATATAATTTAATATATTGAATAGATAACACATTATCATGGTTCAAACATTTTAAAGTACAAAAGGATACAGTGAAGGGGTAAAAAGTCTTTCTCCCACCTCTGTTCCCCAGATACCTGGTTCCCCTCCTCATAGGCAATCAATGCTATTGATTTTTTGTGTATCCATCCAGGGACATTTTATGCATATATAGGTAAATACAGATATATATGTGTTTACTTTTATACCTGTTTACCCAAATGGTAGATTGAACACCTTTTCTTAAGTTTAAAAGCCATTGGTACTTATTTTGCCAGATGTTCTTTTGTTGTTTTTTATTTTCTTATCTATTTGTTGGAATTCTTTTTTTTTAACCTCTTAATCTCCCTCACCTATTTCTCTGCTCCCCCCACTCCTCTCTCCTCTGGCAACCATGTTTGTTCTCTGTATCTGTGATACTATTTCTGCTTTGTTATGTTTGTTCATTTGTTTTATTTTTTAGACTCTATATATAAGTGAAGTCATACAATATTTATCTTTCTCTGTCTGACTTATTTCACTTAGCATAATATCCTCTAGGTCCACCATCCATGTTTTTGAAAATGGCAAGATTTAATTCTTTTTTATTGCAGAGTAATATTCCATTGTGTGTGTATGTATGTGTGTATATGTATATGTGTGTGTGTATGTGTGTGTGTGTATGTGTGTGTGTACATATATATATATATATATATATATATATATCTCACATCTTTATCCATTCATATTGATGGGCATTTAGTTGCTTCCATATCTTGGCTATCATAAATAATGCTGCAATGAACAGAGCTGTGCATATATCTTTTCAAATTAGTGTTTTCATTTTCTTCAGATAGATACCCAGAAGTGGAATTGCTGGATCATATGGTAGTTCTATTTTTAAGGGTTTTGGTTTTGCCTTTTTTGAAAATTTTATTGAAGTATAGTTGATTTACAATGTCATGTTAGTTCAGGTGTACAGCAGTGATTCAGTTTTTCATATATATATATATATATATATATATATATATATATATTCTTTTTCAGATTCTTTTCCCTTATAGGTTAGTACAAAATATTAAGTATAGTTCCCTGTGCTATATAGTAGGTCCTTGTTGGTATTTCTAAGTTTTTGAGGAATCTCCATACTGTTTTCCATATGACTGCACCAATTTACATTCCCACCAACAGTGCATGAGGGTTCCTTTTTCTTCACATCCTCACAAACACTTGGTATTTCTTATCTTTTTGATGATGGCCATTCTGACGGGTGTGAGGTGATATCTCATTGTGGTTTTGATTTGCATATCCTTGATGATTAGTGATATTGAGCATCTTTTCATGTGCCTATTAGCCATTTGTATGTCTTCTCTGGAAAAATGTCTATTCAGATTCTCTGCCTATTTTCAATCAGATTGTTTATTTTTTTTGATGTGAATTGTATGAGTTGTCTATTTTGGATATTAACCCTTCATTGGATATATCATTTGCAGTTGTCTTCTATTCAGTAGGCAGCCTTTTTGTTTTGTTGACAGTTTCCTTCTCTGTGCAAAAACTTTTAGTTTGAGGTAGTCTCATTTGCTTATTTTTGCTTTTGTTTCCCACACCTGAGGAGACATATCCAAAAACATATTGCTAAGACCAGTGTCAAAGAGTATACTGTCTATGTTTTCTTCTAGAATTGTTATAGTTTCAGGTCTTACATTTAAGTCTTTAATCCATTTTGACTGTATTTTTATATATGGTGTGGGAAAGTAGTCCAGTTTGATTCTTTTGCATGTAGCTGTTCGGTTTTCCCAGCACCGTTTATTGAAGAGGCTGTCTTTTCCCCATTGTATATTCGTCTCCTTTGTTGAACATTAATTAAACATATAATTGTGGGTTCATTTCTGAGCTCTCTATTCTGTTCCATTGGACTGTGTGTCTGCTTTTGTGCTGGTTCCATACTGCTTTGAAGACTGCAGCTTTATACCATAGTCTGAAGACAGGGAGCATGATTCCTCCAGCTTTTTCTTCTTTCTCAAAATTGTTTTGGCTATTCAGTGCCTTTTGTGTTTCCATACAAATTTTAGAATGATTTGTTCTAGTTCTGTGAAAAATGCCATTGGTATTTTGATAGGGATTGCATTGAATCTGTAGATTGTCTTGGGTGGTATGGTCACCTTAGCAATGTTAATTCTTCCAATCCATGAGCACGGTATGTCTTTTCATTTGCTTATGTCACCTTCAATTTCTTTTATCAATGTCTTACAATTTTCTGAGTGCAGGTCTTTTACCTCCTTAGTTAGATTTATTCCTAGGTATTTTATTCTTTTTGATTTGATTTTAAATGAGATTGTTCTTAATTTCTCTTTCTGATAGTTTATTGTCAGTGTATAGAAATGCAGCAAATTTCTGTATATTAATTTTGTATCCTGCGACTTTTCTGAATTCATTAATGAGTTCTAGTAGTTTTTTGGTGGAATTCTTTATATATTAGGAAAATTGGCCTATGAATTGCAAATATTTTTCTCAGTTTGTAATTTGTCCTATGACTTTGCTTATAGTGGTTTTTGCAATAAGAGTTTTGTATATTTATATATACATATATATATAAATGTATCAATCTTTCTTTTATGGCTTTTGGTGTATAGTTCACAGTTTAAAAGTCCTTGACTCTGAAATTATAAAATAGTTCTCCCATATCTCTTTTAGTACTTTAACACTTAAATTTGATACATTTGGAATTTTGGTGTACAGTGTGAGGCATGGATTCAATGTTTTATCCAGATGGCTACTTGATTGTCTTAACATCATTTAATAAATAATCTACCTTTTATCATCTATTAAACTCCCCAATTTCATAGCACTTCATATATCTTTTATGGTACTTCACAGTTGACTTGTGGTATAGGAACTTTTACGACAATAATGTATATGATGTGTGTGTGTGTGTGTGTGTGTGTATATGTATCTTTTAAAAATAATCACACATTCTTCTTACTTCTTCATTAGTTCCCTAAGTGTAGCATACTTTCTGAACTTTCAGTAGTTAAATTAAATCTTTGACTTTAATTTCAGCTACTTTGAAGCCCATTAAGAGGGTAAAAGAATGTATTTTGTCAAAACACAACTGAAACTAAGACTTATTCTTGTCTAGGTATTCGGCTTTCAGTACCAACTTAAAAATAGTTTTACGAGAATTCGTAGTAAATAACATTCATTTCCTAATGAGAGAAACCTATCAAAAACAGGCATATTCTCTATGACACAAACAAAGTATTGTTGCCTGTAGCTTTATTTATAATTAATGTAGACCTGCCTTTAACATTCCAGAGGACCTGACTGGGACACTGGATTGTATGATGAAGGGAGTGCAACAGTCAGAGAGCTGCTTACTGAGCTCTATAGCAAAGTTGGAGAAATTCGTCACTGGGGCCTGATCCGATACATCTCTGGAATCTTAAGGAAGAAGGTGGAAGCACTCGATGAGGTACTATAAATTCTTCTTGAATTTATACCAAATCTAAATGGAGGTGCTTTTTATAAATTGGTTTCTGCAGTTGTTTTTTAAGGCAGTCACCACAGCATCTAACCGTTTAAGATGTTGTTTTTCCCACATAACATTTCTGATTATCAGGTAGCTTTTTTTGTTTATGAATGTCAAATATATAATACTGAAGCATATAAACTGTAGACTTATAGAGGTGTTATAAACTATGAGGATTCTAGGTCTTAAGAATGAATTTATACTAGGCTAAAAGTTCCTACCTTTTAGGAGATAAAAATACTTCATTGTTCCTTCCTAGAAATCCCTCTTCTCTGATCTTCATCGCATTTCCTGAGGAAAAGATTGATGTGTCATTAAGTTAAGGGGGAGCAAAGGTTTCTAGGCTGAAAACAGAAAATTTCGTGGAAATGTGAGGTGTTATGGGAAGGATAATACTATTATACTATTTATTCCTAGGCCTGCACAGACCTTCTCTCCCACCAGAAACATTTGACAGTGGGACTCCCTCCAGAACCTCGAGAGAAGACCATCTCTGCGTTAGTATGGTTTTTGTTTGGGTTTGATGAAGCTTCTCTGAGACTTTAAGGAGCTGTGTGGACTGACTGCAATTCTCTTGTCCTAATCTATAAGTGGATGATAATGTCCTACGTGTGTGAGCTTCTATCAGGGACAGTGAATGTGAGAATGTTGGTAGTGATAGGACATGAGTAAATGAAAGAGAAGGCTCACAGGGAGTAGTACTCAAATGTATTTTGCTCTTTTGGGGTTTTTTTGTTTGTTTGTTTTTACTTATTGGCTTTACCAAACGTTTTATTCAAAAAACAAACAAACAGGGCAACTGGAATTAGCCCCCACAAAAAATCAGCTATACTCTAGACTTTGTTCCAGGCCTCTCTCCTTGGCTTATAGATGGCTGTTTTTTCCTTATGTCTCTTCACATTTCTTCTCTCTCTGTGTGTCTCTGTGTCCAAATTTCTCACTTATAAAAGACACCAGTCATATTAGATTAGGGCCCACCCAATTACCTCACTTTAGCTTACCTCTGTAAAGACACTCTGAGATACTAGGGATTAGGATTTCAACATAGGAACTTAGAGGGAACACAGTTCAATCCATAACACCTTATTCCTGGCAAACAGAACCTTTTATTACAAATCAGATCAATTTTGTGGCTACTGTGGGCAATCCAAAAGAAGATGGCATGCCCCATGCCCCCAGAGTGCTTAGTATCAACAGGAGAGTCAGAAGTGTAGGAGGGTGTGTGTGTGTGTAAACTGATGAAACTATAAAAAATCAGTATAACTCTATAAGGTGTGATTGTAAAGTAATAAAATGTCTTCCAAAAGGCACAGCTTAAATTTAGTTTATTACTTTTTAGCCATAATAGTTACTTGTCAAATGTTAAGAATTAACCATGAAAGACTGGTCTGGAAGGACGTCATGGGGTGAGTTTTAAATACAATTTGGAAGGAGAAGGGCAATCCAGGCTTACAGACGGGAGAGCAGAGCTCTCCTGAGTTGATATGGGCCAGAGTGCTTTGGGGAGGCAGTGAACTATGAAGACTGAAAGAACCAGAATGCTACCAGTAATGATGAGATGTTGAGACACTGACTTGGACTTGGGAGGAGCTTTTTTATTTTCTCAATAAATTTAGCTTTAAGTAGTTGCAGAATTTTGTCTTTCTTCACTGTCCTCTTCCTTAGACCTCTGCCCTATGAAGTACTCACTCAGCTGATAGATGAAGCCAGTGAAGGGGACATGAGCATTTCAATTCTTACACAGGTGAGCAGAATTATAAAGCCTAATCTGGTGATTGATATTTAAAAGTTTGTTTTCAGTTGATCTGGCAATTTCTGAAGACCACAAAATAAGCCTTGTGAGATCTAGGGCATAATTTTTGTCTATATTCATTCCATGCACAGGAAATAATGGTATATCTAGCCATGTATATGCGAACTCAGCCTGGCCTCTTTGCTGAAATGTTTCGACTTCGAATTGGTCTGATCATACAAGTTATGGCAACAGAACTGGCCCACTCCCTTCGATGCTCAGGTATTCAATTAAGTAACTGTTTGAGGCAGAATTCACTTTTAATAGAGTTCTATTGAGTTTTGAATCAGGAGGGAAAGGAATCTAAAAGATTTTTATCGGTAGCTCAGAAGCTGCATATAGCAGTCTTGTTCCCATGTTAGTCAGTCTCTATACAAGTCAAGGGACTGCTATGACAAATTTATATATTAGTTATCAACTTCAAAATTCCACCTCCTAGGGGCTCTGCACTCCCAATGACATTCCTACTAACTCCTAGAGTGATCCGAGGCATACATCAAACTAAGTGTGATAGACTGGGTTCAATTCTGATTCAGGCATGGCCACCTCTGGCTGTCAGATTGAGTCACCACATCAGTTTGATTATAGTGTCAGTATTCTGTCTAGTCAACATCAGGATCAAATAAAGGAAGGCAATATTTCTATTCATATTTATCTGACAAGACTCTTTTTGATATTAGCTATAGGTATATTTGGCAAGGTAGCAATTTTAGTTAGAAGAATAGATGGGGCCTTTGGAAGCTGTAGCACAGAATTATGGGGAGACCCCGTGGCATGACTATTTTTTCCTTCGGTATTTGATTTCAACAAGAATGGCAAAGTAATAGAGATAGGGATTGAATACAAAGATAAAATCACAGTTGCAAAACTCAATTTTAGCCATTGTTTCAGTTAAATTTCCCCAAAAGGCTTTTAATTGAGCTGTTAGCAAGTAGCTAAATTTATTGGTTTGAATCTAACCTAAATTACATGAGATAATGTATATTTAAATAACCCTTTAAAGGAATAAAGCTAATGATTATTTTATACCTACCATATGCCAGACACTGTACTTTTTGCTTTTTATTTACATATATTATCTCATTTAATCCTTACAACAACCAACTGGAGAAGGTATTTTTATCTCACTTTTACTGATGGTAAAAGGAATTGAAACTCAAACTATTGGATGTAAAATAGGCTCAAGAATGTATTGTATAAAGAAGATGTGGCACATATATACAATGGAATATTACTCAGCCATAAAAAGAAACGAAATTGAGCTATTTGTAATGAGGTGGATAGACCTAGAGTCTATCATACAGAGTGAAGTAAGTCAGGAAGAGAAAGACAAATACCGTATGCTAACACATATATATATGGAATTTAAGAAAAAAAATGTCATGAAGAACCTAGGGGTAAGACAGGAATAAAGACACAGACCTACTAGAGAACGGACTTGAGGATATGGGGAGGGGGAAGGGTGAGCTGTGACAAAGCGAGAGAGAGGCATGGACATATATACACTACCAAACGTAAGGTAGATAGCTAGTGGGAAGCAGCCGCATAGCACAGGGAGATCAGCTCGGTGCTTTGTGACCGCCTGGAGGGGTGGGATAGGGAGGGTGGGAGGGAGGGAGATGCCAGAGGGAAGAGATATGGGAACATATGTATATGTATAACTGATTCACTTTGTTATAAAGCAGAAACTAACACACCATTGTAAAGCAATTATACCCCAATAAAGATGTTAAAAGAAAAAGAATGTATTGTACAACACAGGGAATATAGCCAATATTTTGTAATAACTGTAAATGGAAAGTAACCTTTAAAATTGTATAAAAATTTTAAATTCTTTAAATAAAGCTAATGAGCAATTTTTAAAAAATGAAACTCAGAAAGGTTAATAACTTGCACGAAGTTACATAACTGGTAAATAGTGAAATTTGAGTCCAAGTCTGCCTGATTCCAAATGATCGCCAGTTCAGCACATTGTTATAAGATTACATGTATATATATATATTTTTCTCAAGCTTTGGTATCAAGTGATGTTTTATGAGAGTCTGATTATTCAATAATAAACCTCAAGAAGGGATAAATCCGCAAACATTCTTCACTTTTCCTTAATTGCCCATTACAGATTTTTTTTTTCCTGTGGATTCATCAAACCATGGCTATTTATTTCTTCTAGGATAAAGTCAAGATCCCTGGGTCTGATATTCAAGACCCTCAACAGTCTGGCCTCTACCTCCCACTTCAACAGTACTTCCCACTAATTTTATCAGTCCCCATCCTTGGAGATTGATGTCTCCTCTTATTTCCAAAGCATTTATTGTCTCTACCTCTCATTTGACACTTAGTATAGCCATGCCATGTTTTACTGTTGTTTATCTTGTTTACATGTCCAGTCTTTCCCAAATAGTTGGTCAGCCTCACAAGGTCAAGTACCATGTCATACCTGTTTGTACTAACATTGTTTAAAATCATGACCTACATGTAGTAAACTCATAATAGGTGTCTGATGTTGATGAACAAATTCAAGTTATATTCTCAATATTCTTCATAATTTCATAGATTCATATCTATTCTCTTTTTAAATCCCCATATTTCCAGATAGAGAGAAGTTTTGATTATTTTAGCCCATCTTCATAGATACAATCATTGCTTTCTCCGACTGGTTTCCAGTTCCATTGTACTCCTTTCATTCTTCCCACTTTCAAATAAAGATTCTACTGAGTATCCTAATGATGTGGAAGAGGGGTGAAGAAGAAATCAAGGGCCTAGTTAATCCATAAACTGGATAATCAGTCCTTAAATTATTAAGAATCTGTTGGAGGATGAATACCTAGGCAGTATGGTGCTGGAAATTTATTTTCTTTAACATCTTTATTGGAGTATAATTGCTTTACAATGTTATGTTAGTTTCTGCTGTATAACAAAGTGAATCAGCTATATGTATACATATATCCGCACATCCCCTCCGTCTTGTGTCTCCCTCCCACCCTCCCTATCCCACCCCTCTAAGTGGTCACAAAGCACCGAGCTGAGCTCCCTGTGCTATGCAGCTGCTTCCCATTAGCTATCTATTTTACATTCAGTACTGTATATATGTCAATGCTACTCTCTCACTTCATCCCAGCTTACCCTTCCCTCTCCCTGTGTCCTCAAGTCCATTCTCTACGTCTGCGTTTTTTTCTTCCAATCAAGTGACTCAGAAATTCTAAGCAAGAAAGGAAATAGAGAAAAAAATAGGGTGAGAGTGGCAGGTCAATTAGAAATCCCTCTGTTCTAACATTTCTGCTGAGTAGCTGAGGAAGCCACAGATGGCCTGATGAATCTCAGTCCTTCAGCCATGAAGAACCTCCTGCATCACATTCTCAGTGGCAAGGAGTTTGGCGTGGAACGAAGCGGTAAGGTTGAATCACTGCATTTCTATTTCAGAATGTTTGTTTTAAATGTCTCATTGATTTTAAAGTGTTTCTTTTATCAGCGGAACTTTTCTCCCAAATAAATAGGACCCCAGTATATGAAAGTTAAAACCAAAGCTGTCTTCTGGAACAAGATTTGGAAACCACTGTGTGTCTTTTTTTCCCTTAAATGATATGTCAGTTAAGTAGATTACTAGCATATTTTGTTTTGGACTGTTTTATACATTCCCTTACATTATCTTAAGACTCTACTTTAGGACAACTAGCAACCTGTATCATCTGAAACTTTCTTGTATTCCAGTTGGCAATAATTCAGTAGCACTTATAGTGGTGTGTGTGTGTGTGTGTGTGTGTGTGTGTGTGTGTGTGTGTGTGTGTGTGTGTGTGTGTGTGTGTGTGTGTGTGTGTGTGTAGCTGCTACAGTGCACCTGATACATCCTTTCATTTTTAAATTCAAATACGTTTAGGGGTCTATCACAAATTAACCTTACACCTGCACTTGGTGGTTTGGTAGTGGTATTTGATATCAAGTACCTAAAACATCAGAGCAAATTAAAAGAGTTATCTCTCATGCTTAACTTTTAGACTTAGAATAAATAAATATATAATGTCAGATGGATGGATACTAGACCTTAGATAGTTATAAAGCAGTGTTCCTCAAGCCTTACTGTTCATAAGAATCACCTGGGTATCTTGCTAAACTGCAGGCTTTAATTCTAGAGTTGGGCCTAAAATTCTAACAAGCTTCTAGGTGAAGCTAATGCTGCAGGCCTGTGGACCACACTTTGAATAGCAAGGTTTAGTTGGTTGTTTGGTTTTTATTATTATTAACATAAAAGGAGGACATACATCTAAGTCTTTTAAATGTGGTGGAGAAAAAAATTTGAACCTGGTTATCCTCCCTCTTTCTCTTTAATCTGTCATGCTATATAGTTCGTCTCACTGATTCAAATATCAGCCCTGCTATTTCTATCCGTGAGATTGGTGCTGTTGGAGCAACCAAACCAGAACGAACTGGGATTATGCAGTTAAAAAGTGAGATAAAGCAGGTAAGATACTACTTGGGAACTGAGCTGGGATACTTTCATATTTAAGAACATTCTTTTGGACTCAGACTTTGTTAAGATCATGTATTTTGTTTCATATTCTGAGTTTAATTTGAGCCATTTATTTTTCAGGTGGACTTTCGTAGACTGTCTATCTCAACTGAGAGTCAGGTGAAACAAGTAGGGATCCTTTAATATAGATTAACCTGCCTTTAGTTCTATAAAACATGCATGAGCTTATGGCTTTTTTACAAATAAGATAAGCCACAGAGTAGCTTGTTTGATTCTCCTTTTTAGCAATCTTTCTGCAGATAGCTTTCATTTTTCTGGGCCAAACTATCTTGCTGATTTTAAGAGGAAAGTAACTTGTTTCTGATAGCAAGAAATTGAAACCTTGAATTCCTCTTGTTAGGATTAATACATAATTTTGGAATTAATTTTAAGGAAGTAGACTTACATTTCTTGCTTTTAAGAACCAGACTAGGTAAGGGCTTTTTTAAACATCTATTTTCAGTTATTGTCCAGAAATTAGATTTTTATCATTGTCATGAAAGAGGTATACGAAAGGTGTTGTGAACACATAGAGGAAAAACATATAAATCAATCTGAGAGTTGGTGGGAGTCACCAAACATCATACTGTAGGCTGTTACTAATTTTCTCCTTGAAGATGAGAATAGATGAGTTATTGTGTTATACAAAGAAATAATTAACACAAACTTCCATAGTGTTTTTCAGAACTCTGGGAAATGGTGTGATTTCAAAGTCTTTTAATGAAAAGCTTAAAACTACTCCTTCTACTTCCAAAATAGACTTATGCTAGCTTACGATATTAAAACACGTCCAGAAGAGGAAAGGCAAAATGGAAATTTTGCTTGTTTGTGTGCTTGTGTGTCTGTTTGTTTTAGGAGTCAGAAACCATTTAGGAAAATAAAGAGCCAATGCTTGATGTTTAACTTGAAGTAAACTTAATTTAGGTATACCTATCAGATACCCTTTTACGTTTATATTATGCAAGTACAAGACCAGAATGGAATAAGAAAGGGCCTTGTGATAGAAAAGTGTTCACTTTACAGGATTTTTTCCTAGACAATTTGTATAATATGACCATTTTCCTATCTGAAAGGTTAAAGAACTACATTTCATACTGAAGAGTTAAAGTGATGTTCCTGGTAAACAGTTCTTGTTTTGGTTGAGAGTGATTGGCTAAATACTTCATGGTTGTTTATAGTCACAGAGTATTACTTACATGTTCATTATATATTTAGAACTTGAAGTCCATGTTCCCAGCTAGATTAGTATGATATTAAGGACTTGACCTACCCACCCAGCTATATCATTTAATTTTTTTTACACATACACTACCTATAGGACTTTAAGAAAGCCAAAATCATTAGGACTGTAATTTAGAGGATTGAGAGCTCTAAATTTTCATTACTTTCTTTCTTCTAAATACCGATTTCCATCCTCACCTGCCTGTCTGGTATTTTGTATTGTTCTAAGCCCTTTTCTCTGCCACTCACCAATGCCCTCTTTTCTGATTATAGAAAAAATACTTGTAAAGGTAGTTTTATTTATTTTACCCTTTACCATGACTTTTAGAGTCAGGCTATTTCATCAGCTTTTCTAATGATAACATGCTGGCTAGTTACTTGAATAGTCTGTAATTTTACTCTACTAATAACTTTTAAAAACACATAATGTTTGCCTTGCCTCATCACCTTTAAAAATTTATTTTCTCAAATATTTTTTATAGCCCAATGGTAGTCATCCCCTGGGTGTAGATTTGATGTCACTGTTTTTTTCTGGTAACTGCTGTTATCTTGTATTATATGACAATCAGATTGACTGAAAAAAAATGAATCAGGCTTCCCTGGTGGCGCAGTGGTTGAGAGTCCGCCTGCCGATGCAGGGGACAGGGGTTCGTGCCCTGGTCTGGGAAGATCCCACATGCCGCAGAGCGGCTGGGCCCGTGAGCCATAGGCCGTTGAGGCCACGCGTCCGGAGCCTGTGCTCCGCAACGGGAGAGGCCACAACAGTGAGAGGCCCACGTGCTGCAAAAAAAAAAAAAAAGAATCAAAAAGTAAAATTTATACTTATAAATCAACTGCATGCAGGGTGATATCTTTCCATTTCTTTTCCAAAAAGGCAGGTGAGGGGGTTCAACTCCAACCTCTTTTCCATTTCAGAAAACAAAATTCAATTTAATAAGTATTTATTTGTTAAGTATCTGTTCAGTCATTTATTCTTTTGACTAATATAATTAATTAAATGCCTGCTATGTGCCAGGCACTGGAAAGCATCGGTATCCGCTGGGAACTTGTTAGAGATGTGAAATATTGTTCTCATCCTAGGCCTACTGAATCAGAAAGACTGAGGTGAGGCCCAGCAATCTGTGTTTTAATAAGCTTTCTAGGTGATTCTGATGCACTTTTAAGTTTGAAAATCACTGGGTTACCTATTCTTATTGTTTATTCATTTGTAAATATTAATTGAGTGCCAATTTTGTGCCAGGCACTGGAAATACAATAGTGAACAAAACAGATGTGGTCCTTGCCCTCATGACGCTTACAGTTTAGGAAGACTGATCTCTGATTTAGTTTCCTTGGTTTAAATCAATAATCCATAATGGCCTATGATTTCAGATTTCTTAGGCTGAAGAGATTAAGGCCAGATGACAACCAAACAAAAAATGGAAAACAATTTGGAAACAGTATTGGTATTTCTGTTGACTTTAACCAAGTATATACCCTGTAATGAATTAGTGTAGTATGACTTGGCCAACTTTGTCATATCTACATTAATAAAGGAAGACAGAGGCATAGAGGAGGAGTTAATCTAAAAGCTCAGAACTATTGATATTTGGTTTTGGAAAACAGTCTGAATAGCCCTTGTGGTTTGACTCCGCTTTCAGCAGCCTAGGATCTTTTTTTTTTTTTTTTTTTTTGCGGTACGCGGGCCTCTCACTGTTGTGGCCTCTCCCGTTACGGAGCAACAGGCTCGGGACGCGCAGGCTCAGCGGCCATGGCTCACGGGCACAGCCGCTCCGCGGCATGTGGGATCTTCCCGGACAGGGGCACAAACCCGTGTCCCCTGCATCGGCAGGCGGACTCTCAACCACTGCGCCACCAGGGAAGCCCAGCCTAGGATCTTGATGGTAGAGACGAAGACAATGAAGATAAATCAAATGGAGTTCATCTACTTGGTGCATCAGTGTGATAGTCACTGGCCAATAGAAGTGCCTTAGGGCACTTTTCTCTTTTACATAGCAGTGGTGATATAGGCATTTGATCCAAATTAAAATGTAAGAAGTTCTTTTCTCAGAAAATATTTCTATTACCTTCTTTTTATTTTATTTCTGAATCTAAACTGTCAAAGAAACACTTTCCCCAATGTATTTTATCCTTTACTTTTATAAGTTTTATGTTGTAGCATGTACCAATACTTCATTCCTTTATATTGCTGAACAATACCTTACTGTATTGATATACACCACATTTTATTTATCCATTTATCAGTTGATGAACATCTGAGTTGTTTCTGGGTTTTGACTGTTATGAATAACGCTGCTATGAACCTTCATGTACAAGTTTTTGTGTGGACATATGTTTTTATTTCTCTTGGATATACATCTAGGAGAAGTGCTGGGTCATTTGGTAACTATGGTTAGCATGAGGAACTGCCAAATTGTTTTCCAAAGGGGACTGTACCATTTTACATTCCCACTGGCAATGTCTGAGGGTTCCAATTTCTTCATATCCACACCAATCCTTGCTATTGTCCATCTTTTTGATTCTAGCCATTTTAGTGGGTATGAAGTGATATCTCATTGTGGTTTTGATTTGCAGTTCCCTAAGGCTTATGATATTAAACATCTTTTCATGTGCCAATTGACTGTTTGTTTATCTTCTTTTGGAGAAATGTCCATTCAGATCCTTTACCCATTTGTTAATTGGGTTATTTGTCTTTTTATTGTTGAGTTGTAAAGATTCTTTATATATTCTGGATACAGATCCCTAAAGGTTCTTTATGTATTCTGGATACAAGTCCCTTATCAGATATGTGATTGGCACATAGTTTTTCCCATTCTGTGTGTTGCTTTTCACTTTTTTTTTTTCTCTGAAGCATATCAACCACGCAATTTACTTTCTTGATAGTGTCATTTGAAGAACAGAAGTTTTTAGTTCGGGTGAAGTCCAATTCATCTAATTTTTCTTTTAGTGTCCTATCTAAGAAGGCGTTGCCTAGCCCAAGGTCACAAAGATTTATTCCTATTTTTTAAGAGTTTTGTAGTTTTAGCTCTTACAATTAGGTCTATGATTATGTTTATGGGTCCCCAAGACCACCTCTCGGGTTCAGTGATTCACTAGGAGGACTCACAGGACTAAGCATACTCAAAGCTATGACTTATTACAGCAAATGAATACAAAACAAAGTCAGCAAAGGGAAAAGGTGCATTGGACAAAGTCCAGGGAAAACAGGCACCAGCTTCCGGAGTGCTCTCCCAGTAAAGTCACACAGGATGCAACTCCCCGTGCAATGAGTTGTGACAACATGTATGAAATATTGCCAACCAGGGAATTTCATTTAAGACTCAGCACCCAGGGTTTTTACTGGGGGCTGGTCACATAAACAGCCTCTGTCTGGCATGTACCAAAACTCTAGACTCCCAGAGGGAAAGCAAATGTTCAACATAAACCATAGAGTTTCCACAAACAGTTTAGGCACAATAAGCCACTGTTAATCAATTCTGAGAATGGTGGAAACCCTCCCAAAATCCAGCTCTCCAAATGCCAACCAAGGGCCAATCTTATAATCAGGCCTTTCCAAGAATAGCATTTCTGGCCTTCTATATTAACTCTTTTTTGCACAGTAACCCATTTGGACTTAATTTTTGTGTATGGTGTGTAGTAGGGGGTCCAACTTCATTCTTTTGAATGTGACTATCCAGTTGTTCTAGCACTATCTCTTAGATAGAAGACTGTCTTTCCTCCATTTACTTTTCTTGACACCCTTGTTAAAAACTGACAAAAATGCAGTGGTTTATTTCTGAACTCCCAATTTTATTTCACTGATCTACATGCCTAGCCTATGCCTGTATGACGCAGCCTTTTTTTTTTCCAGAGAAGGAAGGATTTATTACTTGCAGCAAGTAAGGAGAACACTTGTTTTCCCAAAGCAGTGTCTTCTTGACACAGTCTTGATTATTGTAGCTTTATAATAAATTTTGAAGTTGGGAATTGTGAGTCCTCCAACTTTGATCTTTTTTAAGATTGTGTTAGCTATCATGGGTCCCTTGAATTTTCACATGAATGTTAGGATAAGCTTGTCAATTTCTGCAAAGAACCCAATGGGATTTTGATAAAGATTGTGTTCAATCTATAGATCAGTTTTGAGAGTATTACCATTTTAACAATATTAAGTCTTCTGATCCATGAAAATAGGATCTCTATTTATTTAGGTCTTTAATTTCTTTCAACAGGTTTTGTAGTTTTCACAGTGTATGTTTTACACTTCTTTCATTAAATTTATTCCTAAGTATTTTATTCTTTTTAATGCTGTCTTAAACAAAATTGTTTTCTTAATTTCATTTTCAGATTGTTGATTGCTACTGTTTAGAAATACAATTAATTTTTGTATATTGATTTTATATCGTGCAGCCTCACTGAACTCATTTATTAGTTCTAATTGTTTTTTAGTGAATTCCTTATATACAAGATCATGTCATCTGCAAATGACTTTCCACTCTGAATGACTTTTGTTTTCCTTCTTAATAGCCCTGGATAGAGCCTCCAGTACAATACTGAATAGAAATAGCAAGATTGAACATCTTTGTCTTGTTCTGATCTTAGGAGGGAAAACATTCAGTCATCAACCATTCATTATGATGTCAGCTGTGGGTTTTTTGTAGATGCCCTCTATTAGATTTAGGAAGAACCCCTTTGTTCCCAGTTTGTTGAGTGTTTTTTATCATTGAAGCGGTGTTAGAATTTATTAAATGCTTTTTCTGCATCTATTAGGATGATATGGGTTTTATCCTTTATTCTGTTGATAGGGTGTATTACATTGATTGATGTCCAGATGTTAAAACAACGTTGAACTCCTGGAATAAATTCTACTTCATTGTGTGTATTAAAAGGTGTATCATCTTTTTTATATGTTGCTGAATTTTTAGGTTTGCTAGTGTTTTGTTGAGGATCTTTGTACCTCTGTTCATAAGGGGTATTGATCTGTAGTTTTCTTGTGATTTCTTTGTCTGATTTTGGTGTAAGGCTAATACTGGCCTCATAGAATGAGTTGGGAAGTTCCTTCCTTTTCTCTTTTTTGGAAGTGTTTGTGAAGAAGTGATATTAATTCTTCTTCAGATGTTTGGTAGTATTAACCAGTGAAGCCACCTGTACCTGGACTTTTCTCTGTGAAAGTTTTGTAATTACTAGTTATATCTCTTTGTTATAAATCTATTCAGATTTTGTTTCTTCTGGAGTCCATTTGGATAGTTTGTGTCTTTCTAGGAACTTGTGGTTTTCACCTAAGTTATATATCAATAATTTGTTGACATGTGACTGCCAATGGTATGTCCTTATAATCCTTTCTATTTCTTTAAGGTTGGAAGTGATGTCCTCTTTTTCTATCCTGACTTTAATACATTTCCTTTTTTTATTTTTTGGGTATGACTAGCTAAATATTTGTCAATTTTTTTGATGTTTATTTTCAAAGAAACAAATTTTTGGTTTCATTGATTTTTTTCTATTATTTTTGGTTCTCTATTTTTCTTTCTGTTACAGTCTTTGTTATTTTCTTCTCTTTGCTTTCAGTTTAATTTGCTCTTCTTTTCTTCTTTTTTTCATTGTCTTAAGGTAGAAGGTTTGGTTATTGATTTGAGATCTTTCTTCTTTTTTAATACAAGCATTTATAAAATAAACTTCTCTTTAAGCACTGTTTTAGCTGCATCCCATAAGTTTTGGTATGTTGTGTTTCCATTTTCATTCATCTCAGAGTGTTTTCTAATTTTCCTTGTGATTTCTTTCTTAACCCACTGGTTATTTAGGAATGTGTTGTCTAATTTCCACATATTTGTAAATTTCCCAAATTTCCTTTTGTTACTGATTTCTAATTTAATTTCATTGTAGTAAGATAATATACTTTGTGTCTTATTTCAATTCTTTTAAATTGAGACTTGTGTTATAGCCTACAGGAGCAACAAACCAAGCCATAGACCAGTTAGAAGTTTAACAGAAATAACCTGGCAAAGAGACAGTGAAGAACCTCCCATGTCATCAGTATTTTTATGGCTTTTCTTATGTATCACTAGATGCTTTCTGAAAGGCTCATACCTGTTTACATTGCTGCTATCTACTCATAAGTCTTCTAGCTTCTCTATAACCTTTTTGTCTTGGGTGTTACACTTAATTTGTGGTTTATAATTCTGCTGAGTGTGTTTATTATTCATTGTGCTATAATACTTTAATCATAGAAACAGATAACTCTTGATTTATGTTCTTTCCTCTACTTTTCTCCCAAGTCACCTGGAACCTCTATGAGTCCAAGTATTGGGTCCTTCCCTAGTGCATGTGGTCAACAGACATCTAAAGATAGTCGTCAAGGTCAATGGCAACGCCGAAGAAGGCTGGATGGAGCACTAAACAGAGTCCCAATTGGATTTTATCAAAAAGTATGGAAAGTTTTGCAGAAGGTGAGCATAATACACTGTAGATGTCTCTTTATTTCACACACCCCCCATGAAATTATCAGTCTCCTTGTCTGAGATATGACATGACTATGATATCACTGCAATTATATAAAAGTCATGTGCTCTTATGGATAAAACCTAGAAGAAAACATTAAAATGAAACAGTTGATTTGTTATTTTGACATTACTGATAATTTAGTCTCTCTCCATAACTGTTACTGTTGCAGTGTTTATAAATGAGATTTCAAAAATCATCACTTCTCTGCTTTTTGGCCATGGTTGGATATTGTGGGACATTGTGATACATTTACTGCTAATCAAATGAATGTGGTGATAAAGACTCACTTTCTTTGTAGCTATTGTAGAGTAGAAATGTTATTTGTAGCAATGTGCTGTTAATAACAAATGTTACTACAGTAAAACAACTGTGGCATCTGGGAAGCTTTATGAGACGCTCTTACCTATTTTTTTTCTTGGATGAAAACTACTAAATAAATGCAGTCATAGTGATGCTAATAGTCCAGAGACTCTACTGGTGTGACCAATTTTTGTTTTTCTGTCAAAGGCCTAGTTTGCCAAAGACTTTCAAGGGGACATCACACCATTATGATTGTGACAGATTTAGAAGGCCAAGAAGACTATTGTACTCATTCATAGATCTCATTCATAGTCTCATAGGTGCCACTTTTTGCTTCATTGCCCTTGGTAATGACCTGAAGAACACTTCAACCAGGACTTCAAAACCTTTAGTTATGTTTCTCCCCTTAGCACACTGATATTCCAGGGACAGAATCAGGTGATCCTTTGGAAAGGTGAAATTTGATTCCTCGAACTATCAACTCTGGCGATCTTCCTTTCAAAGAGTACCTATCAGTTATTTTCCTTCCATTTAACTGCTATAGCACAGTGGTAACAGATACGTGCTGTATCTCTCCAGCTCTGCCTGGCTTATGGCAATTCAGTTTCACAGACTACATGTAGTAGGTGCTCTTCTACCCAGATACCATGGAAAGTGTCTGTTCTTGTCATCAAAGAGTTTAATCCATAGTTATCTTCTTACACAGCAGCTGTAATGCAAGGCCAAAAGTGTTATGATAAAAGTGCAAAACCAGAAGGCTGTGAGAATACAAGGGAAGGAACATTCAAGTCTGACTGGGAAAATTGGGTATTTTGTGGCAGAATCAAAGCATGAATTTGAAATCCTAATGTAAAGGGGAAAAACAAATGCCGTCTGTTTTTATTTTCATTCCATTCCTTTCAGAGTATGAATGTAACATAATCACTCTGCACATATGTTTCAAGGCTGGTAATTCTCAAAGATTGTTATTTGGCATATGGAACATGGGATGGAAGTGTCTGGTAGGGTCGATAAACTTTTTGGATTGGAATATTTATCTGTGGTTTAATATATAATGTTTTGATTTATTTAAAATCTAAAATGGCAAATCATTAATTCCCACTGCTTTTTAATAATTGAATTGATGGTGGGGGGAAGATAAAATATCATTCGTTCATACAGTATTTCTTGAGCATCTGCCATGCACTAGGCAATGTCCTAGGTGCTCACAGGAATACAACAGAAAACAAAACAGACGACGATCTCTGTCCTTATGGAACTTACATTCTACTAAGGAGAGACAATAAATAAGAAACACAATAAATAAGTAAATTATACAGAATGTTGAAAGATGACATACTGTAGAGAAAGTAGAGCAGAGTGAGGGGATCAGGAGTGCTGATGGGGGATGCTTAACTAGAAAATGTAACTATGCATGTCTGGTAAATGCATATCTTGAGTTTTTTCTCTTCAGCCCAAAAAAATCTTTATGAAAGTCTATTTGTGATGGCTCTGGGACCTACCGTGGTATCCTCTCAGATAGTCTCTGAATCTTTAGGGCTAGACTATCTCAGCAGGTAGACCTTCCCGACCCTTCCACTCCCCTAAGTAGAGGATGAAGCTTGAGTTCCCTATAGTCCAACCCTGCTTCTTGCCACACAGTAAGCGTAACCCCTTGGCAAAGACCCGTGGGCTGCAGGGCCTTTCCCTGGCCTGTGATTACTCAGCATCTACCCAGGGGAACACACTTAGAAATACTAAGTGTCTCCTTACAGTCTCCCAGTTGTCAGCATGTCCCGGGTGACGTTTTTGCTGTTTTGCAGTGTCATGGACTTTCTGTGGAAGGTTTTGTTCTTCCTTCTTCAACCACTAGAGAGGTAAGATTCTGTGTCTTTCACATTTATTTGATTGATAGCTTGTCTGGCTAAAGTATTTCAGTGATCTCTTTTCAAAATAACAAATCTATGCTTTTATAAATCAACTGAACAAGAAATGCATTGGAAGAAAGGAGAGAATGTTCTTAAAAAATAGAATGGGAATATTAGAGAATAATTATGTGTTACATTAATTATATAAAGGCAGTTTCTTTTAATGGTTGATTAAGTTAGGCTGATTTATGTGAGTGTTGCCAGAGTTAGAAATGGCAGATGAGATAGAAATCTAAGAATGAATGAATGAATGACTTCTCATGTCCCCATCCTGCTCATCCCTACCTTTCTCTACTAACATGTTTGTAGACTATAAACCAGTGATCATAAACCAATGGTCCTTAGCTCTAACTATATATCACAGTAACCTGAGCTCCTATCTCCAATTCAGTGGATTAGACTCTCCAGGGATGGGGCATGAGCACCTGTACTTTATTTTTTTATTTTTATTTTTTTTAATTTTATTTATTTATTTATTTACTTATTCATTTATGGCTGTGTTGGGTCATCATTTCTGTGCGTGGGCTTTCTCTAGTTGCGGCGAGCGGGGGCCACTCTTCATCACGGTGCGCGGGCCTCTCACTGTCGCGGCCTCTCGTTGCGGAGCACAAGTTCCAGACGCGCAGGCTCAGTAGTTGTG